>NW_022639701.1:171741-184904 GCF_010583005.1 Odontomachus brunneus
CTTCAAATGGTAACAGAAAATCAATGCTGTCCGCAAATCGTAGTTTCCAGGCACAAAATTCGACATGTTCAACGCTATTACAAACTATGCTGTTGTATGAAACTTGTATTGTTGTGAGTTGAAAATCTTTGTCAGAGATGTCAACAAGGAAATGGCGCCAATGACGCGGTTTGACGGTAACTACATTGACAGCTAGGGCCATCTATGGGCAAATTCCGGTTTCATATTTACAGACCTAGTATTGTATCGATTGAATGCGTCATCGTTGATATGCATTGGGCGCATTCAGTAGAAAAAGCGCTCAGTGAGCAATCAACGATTATTGGTTCTTACTATTACATCCCTAAATCTAGACCAATTACATTGACAAATTACTCAACTGTTGTGCAACTGTTGAGTCTGCTGAATGCAGCCATTGACCGCGTTCAGTAGAACAAGTGATCAGTAAGCGCTCAGGGAGCTCTTGTATATGATTTGGCATATTCTTTTAGATCTCCAACTATACTCCAATCAGATGTAAGAGCTCACTGAGCGCTTACTGATCACTTGTTCTACTGAACGCGGCCATTGCTAATGTTAAGATTATCTAATAGAAAGTTACTATTTAATATGTGTATCAAGTGCACGATGTAAATTAAGCCATTACTGCTTAAGTTTTTCTGTGTGGCACGGCCCTTACACGACAAAATCTATAAAAAGGAAGGGGATAGCGTTGGTACCAGCAAGAACCCCTAGGTAACTCAAATTAAATTTCTATGCATTAGTAGTGATATATGTTGATAAGGGCCAGCGCACGAACATTGCCGTAGCTCCTTACGTCACCTTAGGCTGCGTTCAGATTCCTCACCCGGGTGTATTCTATTACTAGAAGTGCTATAGTATATGTATCATATACTATAGTGTTTCTAGTAATAGAGTGCACCTGGATGAGGAATCTGAACGCACCCTTACATGGCAATCTTACGTTACATGAGACGTAAGCTGAACATACGGCAACACACAAAAATTTTACGTTACGTTACGTTACGAAGGAACATTGAGGTTCTGTGACAAAGGTAATTAAATCAGATTATTGAACAATAAGTAAAGAAACAATAATAATTTATCTTTACAAACATAATTAGAAATGTCTATGTTGAGCACATATTAATTTTATTAAATTGTTAAATGTATCTGTATAAAATTATAAACATTGCGTTATAACCTTTTCCCAACACTATGTATAGAATATGTTTGACATATAAATATTGAAATAAAATTTTAGGTTCTCAAGTTAACAAATATGAAAACATCAAAGTCTATGAAGTTAAAATGTTTATTGTTATCATTACTCTTAATTTATTATATGAGACTAAAACGGAGAAAAACACATAAAAGATGGCAAAATAGAAGATGGCTCGTGAGACCAATTAATCAACAGAGGAAACAGCAAGGAGAATATGAAGATCTGTTTCAAGAATTAAAAACTGATGAAGACATGTTTGTCAAATATGCCATGAATGTTCAACATTTTAACAAGTTATCAACCATGCTAAGACCTTATTTGTTAAAAAAAATTAAGAAAGCTTTATCTCCGGAACACGAAGGTTAATAATAACATTAAGATAAATATAGTTTATTAGTAAAAAATTGTTTAATGTAACTACTTCTTAAATTTTTAGTTATGTTTAGAAAGGGAGCGGTGCACTTGGACACGGTGCATTTGGACACAGCCAATCATAGCACCGTGTGATTAGAGACATTTGTAGGGTCCCTTGGAACAGCGACTTGTGATTGGACTGTGTCCAATTGCCCCGTGTCCAATTGATATACACCCGTTTAGAAATCATTGTTAGAAAAAAATGTTTCATGAAATTATAAACTATACAACAAAAATTATGATACATTTTTTAGATATTTTGCAACAATAACAATTCAATAGCAAGTCTTTGCATTTTCTTTTCGAGTTGGGCAGTCAACTGTTAGACAGTTAATGAAAGAAGTGTGTCTAGTTATTGTTAATACATTACAGCCTCTATATTTAGCATGTCCAACTGAAGAACAGTGGAAAAATATTGCTGATGGATCATTATACGAGTATATAATGGAAACGCAGCATCTGCGATAAAAAATTCAGACATAGAGATATTACTTCCGTGAGGATAAGCGCGTGAAGTGGGCAAATTAAATCCATTATGTTTTAAATATTTTCCAATAGTTGAAGATTCAAAAATGCCTCCGTCACTATTCCATAGGCTCCTATATCAACTAAACTAAATCTATATAAATGATCAGATATTGCCATAAGAATAATACTGAATTGTTTCTTATAATTAAAATACAATCTTCCAGAATTAGGAGGACATCGCAAAACTATATGTTTCCCGTCAATAGCTCCAAAGCAGTTAGGCATATTCCATCGGTTTCAGTATCCATTAGCAATATTCTTCCACTGTTCTTCAGTTGGACATGCTAAATATAGAGGCTATAATGTATTAACTAGACACACTTCTTTCATTAACTGTCTAACAGCTGACTGCCCAACTCGAAAAGAAAATTCAATACTTCCTACTGAATTCCCTGTTGCAAAATATCTGAAAAATGTATCACAATTTTTGCTATATAGTTTATAATTTCGTGAAACATTTTTTTTTAACAATGATTTCTAAAAATAACTAAAAATTTAAGAAGTAGTTATATCAAACAATTTTTTACTAATAAACTATATTTATCTTAATGTTATTATTAACCTGTGTTTCGGAGATAGAGCTTTCTTAGTTTTTTTTATCAAATAAAATCTTAGCATGGTTGATAACTTGTTAAAATGTTGAACATTCATCCTGGCATATTTGACAAACATGTCTTCATCAGTTTTTAAGTCTTGAAACAGATTTTCATATTCTCCTTGCTATTTCTTCTGTTGATTAATTGGTCTCACGAGCCATTTTATATTTTGCCATCTTTTGTGTATTTTTTTCCGTTTTAGTCTCATATAATAAATTAAAAGTAATGATAACAATAAATATTTTAACATTTTATTAGTCATAAACTTTGATGTTTTCATATTTGTTGACTTGAGAACCTCAAATTTTATTCCAATATTTATATATCAAACATATTCTATACATAGTGTTGGGAAAATGTTATAAACAATGTTTATAATTTTGTACAGATACATTTAACAGTTTAATAAAATTAATATGTGCTTAATATAGACATTTCTAATTATGGCTGTAAAGATAAATTATTATTATTTCTTTACTTATTGTTTAATAATCTGATTTAATTACCTTTGTCACAGAACCTCTATGTTCCTTCGTAACATAACGTAACGTAAAATTTTCGTGCGTTGCCGTACGTTTAGCTTACGTCTCACATAACATAAGGTTGTCACGTAAGGTGGCATAAAGAGCTATGGCAATGTTCGTGCGCTGGCCCTTAGCCGAAACCTTCTTGACATAAGTGTGTATATGGCTTATACGTGTTTGACGTTTTGACATAAGTGTGTTGGTCGGACATATGTGTGCACGTCGCGTATGTGAAGTAATAAATATTTTATAAATGTATATATGTATGTTAAATACATTGTAACGTGTAACTAAAATCAAAATAAATAAAACTGTCACAATAACAAGATGAAAACAGTAATAAGAAGAAAACTTATATTATAAAAATAAAAAATATGTTGATAAATAATCCTTATAAAAAATTAATATTGGTGCTGTAATAAATTGGCGAGTGACCAATTACTATTGCTTTGTCATTTTATTACTTTTGCACAAGTAAAGGTACTGCAACAATATTTAATCAAACAATAATTAATCACTGGCCAATATGTTACAGGCAGAGAGAATATATATTTATTATAAGTATTGTTATTTAAATAAATAATATTAAATTCTAAATTTTGGGGTGTATATCAGTTGGACACGGGGTAATTGGACACAGTCTAATCACAAGTCGCTGTTCTAAGGGACCCTACAAATGTCTCTAATCACACGGTGCTGTGATTGGCTGTGTCCAAATGCACCGTGTCCAAGTGCACCGCTCCCTAAATTTTGTGATATGCCTAGGTAAATGTAATTCATTGTTGTCCCTTATAGAAATATCATACTAAGAATCATTGATAATTACTTATTATCCAGTATTTTTAATACTGAAAATAAGTAATTATCAATGATTCTTAGTATGATATTTCTATAAAGGGTGGCTTCATGTTTCGAATTGGAATCAATCTTTCATGGTCAACTGGAGAATGAAACCTGTAGGAGACGATGGAAACATGAAAAGAAGGATAGAATGAAGTCAAATGAAGATTAGATAAAGGTCAGATAAGTAGCTAATATTCTATACCTATATAGACGTATATTATTAATACATAAATAATATATATCTATATAGATTCAAAATATTAACTACTAATCTGATATTTGCTTATTCTTCATTTTATTTCATTCTATCCTTCTTTTCATGCTTCCATTGTCTTCTACAGGTTTCATTCTCCAGTGAGAGATTGATTCCAACTTGAAGCACACAATGAAGCCACAACAGTGAATTACATTTATCTAGGTTATAGGTATCTAGGCATATCACAAAATTTAGAATTTAATATCATTTATTTAAATAACAATCCTTATAAAAAATATATATTCTCTCTGCCTGTAACATATTGGCCAATGATTAATTATTGTTTAATTAAATATTGTTGCACTACTTTTACTTGTGCAAAATAAAATGACAAAGCAATTGGTCACTCGCCAGTTTATTACAGCACCACTATTAATTTCTTATAAGGATTATTTATCAACATATATTTTTTATTTTTATGATATAAATTTTCTTTTTATTACTGTTTTCACCTTGTTATTGTGACAATTTTATTTATTTTGATTTTAGTCACAATGTATTTAACACACATATGTACATTTATAAAATATTTATTACTTCACATACGCGACGTGCACACATATGTCCGACGGGAGCGTTCCGATTGGGGTGTATATCAGTTGGACACGGGGCAATTGGACACAGTCCAATCACAAGTCGCTGTTCCAAGGGACTCTACAAATGTCTCTAATCACACGGTGCTGTGATTGGCTGTGTCCAAATGCACCGTGTCCAAGTGCACCGCTCCCTTCCGATTGACCACAATACGATTGTTGTTGTTGTTGTTTTCTATGGTTCTCGGAACAAAGTCCATTAATCAATATTATAATTAATAGTATAAATCCGTAAAAATCACTCAAATTTAATCAAATTCTTCTTCCAGAACGTTTAATAAAAAGAATTATCTCTTTGAAGGCGTCCACGTTATCACTAAAGGCAACGTGGACAATTTCCGTTGATCCGGCAACACCGGCGCGGAGCCAATACGCAGCAAGTCCGATTCCCGACTGTTGCACGGGCAATACAAAAATACATGATTTAAAGTCTCCACTTCACCGCATTCACAGCATGGATTATCAATGATTCCTTTTTCGAATAAATGTTCAGCAGTATTAGTATGGAAGGATCTTATGCGTCCAATAGTTGTTAAGATACTTCTGTCCAGATGAATAAATTCTTTAAACCAAGGAGACAGGTTTTTTATACGTATTCTGTGAAAATAGCGAAATCCACGCTGTGTAGACGATTCAGAGAAAAATTCCTCAGCCTGTTGGTACATACGGTCACGAAGAGTTCTCTTAATAGTATTTGCAAAAATAATATTCTTATGCGGACCGGATAACAGTCTTCCACAGGCAGCATCCTTGGCCATCACGTCGGCGGATTCATTACCCGCGATTCCAACATGTCCTGGTATCCACACAAAACATATATTAATAATAGTATATCCTTTAGAGGTCAGCTCCATAAATTGTTCCTTGATCATGTAAATCAGATTGTGTTGCTTGTTTTTGAAATTATTATTAGCCAGAGTATTAATAACACTTTTGGAGTCCGATGCAACAATAAAATTTTTTTTCATAGTATTAGACTCCGATATAGCCGAGAGTGCATGGGCGATAGCTATAGCTTCAGCTTCAAAAATAGAAAGTTGGGAGGATAGTTTATAACGTAAGGAAATAGGAGGAGATGAGGAAAAAACGGCACATCCCACTCCAAACTCCGACTTAGAGCCATCAGTGTAAACAATCTTGAAATTTGATAAATTACAATCCACGATACACTTGCGAAAAAATTCCTCCGTCCGCTGCAAAGAACCGACAGACGATCCGCTATCCTCCTCATTCGAAGGGAGTCTAACAAACTTAAAACACCTGTCTCCAATCTCCGTGATAATTGGTAAGCGAGCACAAATTGCCCGAAAGTCATAATTGACTGCACTGGGCAGAGACGTGACACACAGTTCGTGGAGAAATTCAACAAATATATGGCAAAGAAAAAGGCAAAAAAGGGAATACTGACGCAGGAAGTCAATTCCAAATTTCTATTATGTAATGACAAGACTAACATTCTGACAGAATGATTTCTAACGGAAAAGCACCCAGAAATGTATTTATGAAAATTAAAACCTCTACGAACGTCGAGAGGAGCCTCTCCGGCCAAGTGTAACAACACATTCGTAGGAGTGGTGGACATTGCACCCAATACCACTCTTAAAGCTTCGAATTGAATCCTATCGAGAATAATACTGACTCTAGAAATTATACTGGCAAATGCCTGAGAACCATATTCAAGGGCGGAACGTATCCAGTGCCCCACTTAAGACCTGCTATAGATTTGATAACAGAAATCTTGGTACGGATTCTTTTACGGAGTTCTAAACAATGAATCCTCCAGCTTAAACCTCTATCAAAAAATTTGACCGAATCGACTTTAGAGATGATTTCACTATCCAGCTTAATCTTAAGATGCCATTTATTTATAAAGTTATCCGTTTTTTTAAACCTATCCTTAGAGAATAAACAAAAAACTAACTTAACACATGATATTTCCAATCCAAGCGCTGAAATATTATCCCTGAATATTCTCAAAGCTTTATTGATCAAACTATAAACCACGGCGACCGATTGGCTGGTGGTATATAAACAGATGTCATCAGCATAGGCGAGATAATGTACGTCTTCAGGAAGAAAGCTAAAGATGAACGAGATATATATATTGAAGAGGATAGGGCTGAGAACCGAACCCTGAGGAAGTCCTCGAGAAGTTCATTTAGTACCCAAGGAAGTGCCGTCCATAAAGCCCTCGATAGATCTGAAACTGAGCAGAAAATCTAACAATTTTAGGAATTTATTAGGTAAATGCAGTTGTCTCAAGATGCACAAAAGAAGACGTGGGAGAACGTTGTCAAAAGCGCCCCGCAGATCAATAAATACCACACCAGTAAAAGCATTTCTAAAGAAGCCACGCTGAATATCCGCGGAAAGCAGGAAAAGACAATCCGTTGTAGATCTTGACTTACGAAAACCAAATTGTCTTTCAGCAAAAAAGCAATTATTTTCCAGCCACCAATAAAGTCTGGTGAATCAAACGCTCAAAGATCTTTAGAAGGCTATTAGACATGGAAATAGGTCTCATCGCGGAGGAGTTGGCCTTGAGAATAAATACCATAAAATATTCGGACCAAGCAGACGGATAGGAACCAAGATTAAACATTTTATTGAATAAACCAAAAATAAATTTTTTTGTAGATAAAGGAAGTCTGAGTAAAATGTGATTAGGCACAAGATCCGGACCATGAGCAGAACGTTTTTTAATTCGATTAAAAGCACAACAAAATTCATCCCAACTAAATGGTCTAATAATATAATTATTATACTCGCAAACAGAACTACAAAAGGAGCTTCAATCTAACGAAGGGCGAGAGGATAGCAAAGAGCGTTTAACATAATCATTCTGAAGACTAAGGTCCAAAGGATGGGAGCGGTGCACTTGGACACGGTGCATTTGGACACAGCCAATCACAGCACCGTGTGATTAGAGACATTTGTAGGGTCCCTTGGAACAGCGACTTGTGATTGGACTATGTCCAATTGCCCCGTGTCCAACTGATATACACCCCCAAAGGATCGATCCATACGCTAGGGACAACAATATCAAAAGCATCTCGAGCCGCAGAGATTCTATTTTCTGCATTCATAGGTGGCTGAGGAAGTCTCCTATTTTTAAAGGATTTCAGTATACGCCAAACGAAAGCAGAGCTAGCCTTGGGGTCAATTGTAGAACAAAATTCTTTAAACAAGTCAAGTTTTATATTTAATAGTTTTTTCTTAACATTCGCGGCAATAATACGATAATTCGAAAGATTAGTCAAGGAAGGATTACATAGGAAAGCTTTATAAGCCTTTTTTCTCTCTAAGATCAAGGAAGTACACTCTTCGGACCACCAGACGGAGGGAGGAGTAAAACGACTCTTTCCCCTGTTGTTACGCAGAATAGCACCGTAGGTTATAAGCGTATTGATAAACCAAATATAAAAATCATCATAGCAAATAGCAGGGTCCTTATTATAGATGGTAAAAGAAGAGGAGTTACACTCAAGTTCAGACAGAAAATCGGACCAAGAAATCTTTTCAAAATTAAAGGCCGGTCTACATACAGTAAGACGGTCAGACGATCCAAATAAAGTAATCAGTGAGGGAAAGTGATCACTATTGTAAGGATAATCCATCACGTATGATACAGTGGATAGTGCAATGGAATCAGAAGCAAATGTAAAATCAATAACACTTCTATGGGACCCATCAGACGAGGTCCATGTGGGACTTCCATTGCCCAAATTTACAAATTAAGATTGGGAAACCGCGGATTTCAATCTACGACCTTCTTCATTGTATTTCACTGGGAAGGAAGACTAAGAGAGAACATGGGCATTACAATCACCACATAAGATAACATTATCAAAACTAGTTAGGCAGTCAAAAAATTTTTCCCAAAAAGATGGATCAGAATCACAAGAAGATCGACCCGGAGGGTTATAGATAGATATCAAAACAATGATTTTGTTACTACAATGAATTTTAATACCCAAAACATCAACCTTGTTATCGTCACAAATAGATATCGTCAAAAAAGGAAGGTCCTGTATAGAGAAGGAAATGTTATTTTTAACAAGAAAACCAGCACCACCCCCGGAGGATAGAAGTCTCGGGGAGTTCAAAAAAGTATAACCACGAATAAGACAAGAATGAGTGCTGCCAGCATTCTTAGAGATGCAAGTTTCGGAAAGACAAAAGACATCCGGATGATGATCATTGATCAATTCAATCAAGTTCGCAGATCTAGCCAAAAAAGATCTAACATTCCACTGAACTATGGTTAATTTTTGAGAGTCATGCGAAGATGAAGCGATATATGTATTACTTGTAGAAGTCATTTTATTATAGGTCTTCGAAAGACAGAGAAGAACAGATTTTCGATAAGTCCATAATCAAGGACGCAAACTCAGAAATGTGAGATTTTCCTAAAGAGACGGTAGAATTAGGTAGATTAGAGTCAGTGGAAGAGTAGTTTAGCGAAAGAAATTCAAGTAGAGATTTAGACATAGTTCCATCGGAAGCATTAAGTTTAGAGAAAAGTTTTTGATTAAAAGATTCGACCGAACGTACCATATCCGATCGGAAACGGGGCCGCACCTCATCACCCCCAGAGCCCGCGGCGATCTCAACCGCGGGAAGGCCACAATCGACTCCAACAGAGGCGCCGACGCAGGACGCGGACGACGACCCCACGGAAGCGACACAGCCATCAGCCCGGGAGGACCGCCGGCCACCACCCCGCCAGGCCACAACAGTCGAAGCACTCCCGGCAGCGGAAAGCAGCCTTCTTTCAGCTCTCTTTCTTCTCACAACGTGTAGGAAAGAAAGGAACCCAGGACCTCGAGACTGTAAGACAGGAGAAACAGATGTTGGAACATTCCCATCTATTTTATTACCAGGGCCTACCGGAGGTAAAGCCGTTTTATTTTTTTTTGAAGACTTAAGAGCCTCCGCATAAGATACAGCGGATGGTTTATTAATAATCTTTGGCCAGAAATCATCCAAGGTGATCGAGGAAGATCCCTCTGAATGGTTATCCTCAGTGAGACCACTGACCTTGATGAAATTTTCAGCATCAAGAGGGCCCAGGCAATGAACCGCCATGACTCTTTTAACATGTTTATTATGTATATAAACCGGACAATTGACACTGGAAACATGATGGTCAGAATTAGCCAGTTTGTTACGTTCGTAATTGATACATAATACGACATCCGACAAGCAATTCTGGTCAGAGTGTCCCTCACCTGCACACCTGCCACATATCATAGGCATTCCTATCTTTTTACATGAAAATCTCAAATGACCAAATCTATGACAATGAGTGCATCTAATGACTCTACCAGCAAACGGTTTCAAGAAGATTTTTTTTCCTAAGAGGAATACAAAAGAGGGAAAACAAAAATTTTCGAAAATACCTATAAATGTGTTGGTATTAATCATTTTATATCCACCTAAAGCGTCAGGATCGGGAGTCCTCTTGCGGAGCCTCTCCACCGAAATAGGCGATCGCCACTCGCCCCTCCAATTATATGTGGGGCGTAGGTGTTGTTTTATAAATTCAGCATCCAATTCAGAGTCGTCAATCCCTGCAAGGATAACTTTTTTTTTACTCTGAAATCAGGAATAAACGTGAGCCAAGTTTCGTCTTTAAATACCGAATGTTCAAATCTCACAATTTCCTGAAAGAAGGCATTTGCGAGATCACAGGTAAGAAATGATATAATAAATTTATTGGAACTAGCCCTCTTAAAGTCAAAAGCTACAGACATAAAAGATCCGATGGATTTGATATCGAATAGAGCCTTAGCCAATTTTAGAACACTAATAGGACGTGTGTCCACAGTGTTATCAACCTGTCTTTCTATAAACACGATGAAAGGACCGTTACTATTTTTCGAGTAGCGATTCTTCACAGCAGACGGAGGAGAAATCCGCGATCCAGGATCAACAGGAGATGCAACCACCGGAGGCGGAGTCCGCATGGAAGATGCACCGACAGCATGAGTAGGGATGGGAATGGAGGAATGAAATACGGAAGAGGAAGAGGCTGATAGACCTTTACTACTGTCACTCAACCCTGATTTTCCGACTTTTTTTCCAGTCAGATTTTTTTTCTCCTTTGACTTAAACAGAAGGTCTGATTAAATACGAGGGCCTGGAGAGACCTTTTTGATAGCGCCATAAATGCTAACATCAGGTGAGCTCAATCTTTTCTTGAGCTTTTCGGTGGTCATCATAAGAGGTGAATTACACTTGATATTAGAAACTGGAGATTTCAGCATACCAGACGCAGCAGAAGTAGTCCGTACCATACTTTTCTTTTTCTCAGACGATTCTTTTGACGAGATCAAAGGCTGAGCATCCATGTCCTTGTCTTCAGAAGGTTGAAGCTCGAAGATGTTGTGTGTATTATCATCCACATCCTTGTTTATTTCCTTGTCTCCATGCTGGGTTAAGCAATCACGTGTCTCCATCGTGAGGATTATAGGTTAAACGATACTAGATCAACAAAGAATCACGTGATATGCACGTGTTCAACGTATAGCAAGCGAGTGACAAAAACACACTAAAGCAATTAAGCAGACAAGCACTAATATAATTAAATAAATCAAGTAGATTAAATCAGAGTCCAGAAAACAAAGCCAGGTCGAAGCCAGTAAAACTAACACATTTGCAAAAGCGCAAAAGATACGAAATTACAAGCTGCTAAGTGAGAGGCTAAGAAACACGAAGCACACCATATGGCGTCCGAAAGCCAACTCCACAATACGATTGGACACAACCAACCGATGAAAAGAATTATCTAGTAAATTACTAGGTCGAACCAATCATTACAATCTGTGTCCAATCATATCGTGGTCAATCGGATCCCACCCGATGTCCGACGAACAGGCTTATGTCAAAACGTCAAACGTCAACACGTATAAGCCACACACACACTTACCTCAAGGTTTCGGCTAACCAAAATATATCACTATTTATTCAGTGTTAAGGCCTTTGCACATAGAAAAATTTTAACCGTAACCGTAAGGTCGTAAGAAAACTGATCAAGCACAGTCGTTTATTCCTCGAACGCAAGGAGAATAATCAACTCTGGTCAGTTTTCTTACGACCTTACGATTACGGTTAAAATTTTTCTACGTGCAAAGGCCCTTACTAAAGCCCGTATCAGACTATTAGAATTGAGATTGAATTGAAATTTAGCCAATCAGAGCAAAATTTACTAAGCTTAAGTTTGGTGAACTTTGCTCTGATTGGCCAATTTTCAATTCAATCTCAATCTTAATCCATAATCTGATACGAGCTTAATAGCATGTTCTGGCTCTGGATTAACCCACTCTGGGTTTCAGCCTACGTTTATTGGTGAAACAAGTACTTATAAGCTTTATGATTGGTTAGTAGAGACTTATGACGTCATTAATCGTTCTCGGAGCGATTAACCCAGGGCCAGTTGAATACGCTATAATTCATAGAAATTTAATTTGAGTTACCTAGCTGGTACCAACGCTATCCCCTCCCTTTTTATGGATTTTGTTGTGTAACCGTAAGACGTACCCTAAAGGCCATCACACACAAAATTACATAGACGCATATGCATAGCATAGTATGGACCAATGAGCATCGAATATTAAGTATCAATCATCAATATGGCGACTTAACATTCAATGCTCGTTGGTCCATATGATCTTATGCTATGTATATGCGTCTATGTAATTTTGTGTGTGATGGCCCTAAGAATTGACCAATCATGTTGAGAATTGTCTAATCGTAAGGTCGCCATTTTGATGAATACTTGATCGTAATTGGTCAATTCTTACGGTACGTCTTACGTTACGGCTATGAAAATTTGTGTGTGGAGGCCTTAAGGGCTATCTACAATAGAGCGTATAATATGTATATCGTAGTAAGAAATTGACCAATCACAATCGATTATTCTTGTAAAACTCCAGTATGATTGATCAGTTTCTTACTGCTATGGCGTACGATTTTCCATTGTAGATGGCCCTTTAAGAGGCGCCGCACAGTGGGACAGAATCCCGAAAACGTGGCTAAAATATGAAGTCGTTGTCCGATTTTTGTAAAAATTGGTATATAAATGTTTTCGACGTCGCTGATTACGAATCTGAAGTGCAAATTTCAAAAAACAAAATGGCGTATCCAATATGGCCGAAGTAAATGAAAAAAAATGTGTTACTT
>NW_022639701.1:184914-193790 GCF_010583005.1 Odontomachus brunneus
CCGCACACGAATTTACATTAGAATCACTATAAGAAGGAGTCTAGCCAATTGGGGTAGAATTTTCATTGGCTCCAGGCAGTTTTGAAGCAAAATGGCGGAACCAATCACATTCCCGTTTTGAGTAGCATAAGAGCGCGATTATTCAACCTGAGAACGGGCATCCTCTTTGTATAATGAAGTATTGCAGGTTTACATAATGAATAAGACGGGTCACTGGTAGATTTTAAAGGTAGAAAATGAGTACAAATTGATGATAGGTTTTTAACCCTTGTGTGCGCACCCGGTTACCCGGGTGCCCACCACTGCTCATTTTTGCATGTAAGTGGATTAAAAATGAAAATTTCGCTTTGTACGCCCGAATCGTCGTTATTTAACTCATTTTTAAGCAAATGGTGCATTTGGAGATTTTTAAAAATTTTTTTAAGCATAAATAATCTAGTTTAAAGTATACATATGCCGCGGACGCACCCGGTTACCTGGGTACCCACCATAGAAAAATTCAATTTTGAGTGAACTATTAGCTTTTTTTATTAATTTATTTGATTTATGCATGTGAAATGAGTTGCGTAATAAGAAAATACATGAAAATTTATTTAAAAAACAAAAAAAACATTTATTTATTGCATTCTATGCACTTGGCAAAAGTTATCGCATGTTCATCGCAAATAGGCCTATCACATTCGGAGCAGGCCTTTCGTGTTTTCCTTCTCTTCTTAATTGTTTGTTTGTAACAAATATGGCAGGAACCGATAACTTTCTTCCTTCCTGATGCATCTCGTTGAACTGACGGATCTGGATCAGCCTCCACTGGATTTACTGGCCGACCGATTACACTTTCAATAGCGATCTTGGTGCTATAATTTCTCATTATTTGCACGTTATGATATCGATCCTCAATCATTGGCGTTGCAAGTTCTTCGCTCAATTGGCGTAGAAATAACCGTCGCTGGTTGGTTTTTTTCGGCAGCATCTTATTATTTTCATAATAAATGAGGTAGGCAGCGAGTGAGGCAACGTCTAATATGTTGAAAAACATAACTACCGGCCATCTCAAAGTGCGACGTTGTGTAGTGTATCTACTAATCATTTGGTCCATCGTGTCGACGCCAGCTTTATATTTATTGTAATATGTGATAATATGGGGCTTCTTCTTAGCATCATCGTTCACAGCCATGTCGGAATGCATCGTTGATATTAGAATAACTGCTTTATTCTTCTTCGGTACGTAGGAGCACAGCGTTACTTTTTCGTGGAATCCAAACATAGTAGAGTATAGTTCTCTCGATTTATTCGGAGCCATCACACTTGGAATGTAAGGTTTATTTTTCTTCAAAGTGCCAACTAAAGTTAACTTCCATGAAAGTAAATGTTTGGCAACTGGTAAGGTTGTAAAAAAATTATCCATGGTAATATTTCTACCACTGCCTCGGTACGCGGCTGCAAGTTCTTTTACTATTCTTTCTCCTTGATGTTTCTCTCGAACATTATCTGTTTTGCCTGTGTAAATGATGCCGTGCAAGGGATAGGCATTTTCAGCGTCGCAAATCCACCAAATCTTGATTCCATATTTGGCTGGTTTCGAAGGTATATACTGCGTAAACTTTGTGCGACCGCGAAAAGGATAAAGTTGTTCATCGATCGTTAAATTCTCCGTCGGCTTGTACATCTTAGATAAATTTGCGTTGAGCATTGTCCAGAGATCACGGATCGGAGCTGCTTTGTCTTCTTTTGCGCGTTGCTGGCGTGTATTGGCGTCGTCAAATCTAATAAAACGCATGATGTTTCGAAACCTATTGAGCCCCATTGTCGCTCGATAGAGTGGATATGAATTTGAATGCCACATAACACTTGTATGATCGATGTTAGAATTATTAACACCAGAGCAAATCAAAATGGCCATGAATGAGTACATTTCTTGTACAGTAACATGCTTCCATTCTCGCTTCGAATCTGGATGCGCTGCATTGAATGCTGCGTAGACTGACAAAGCCTTTTTATTTGTATGTCGAACGATAATATCTACCATATCTACTGTGAATATTTTCTTGAAAGTGTCGCTTATTGAAAGTGTTGTGGTACTTCGATGAGGACCACTTTGCTGACGCACTACATTATGAGATGCAGTTTGATGTTGATGAAGCGGCGTTTTATTCCATACCGTTTTATCTTTCGCTATGTAAGCGCATAGTGTTTCCCCTACTGCTGCTTGATCCTCTCTCTCACTTTCACTTTCTCCTTCCTCTCCCTCTTCTTCGTCATCTAAGCATATTAGACCAAACTAAATATTAGTTATGATTTTTTATTTCGCGCGGCAACAATTTATAACAATTTTATATACCTTCTTCGGAAGGTGCATCAATTTCTTGAGCAACTGGTATTTCTTGATTATCTACACCAGATTCATCGCTATCAAGAGCCTCACGCTCAGGCAAAATTTCATTTGGTAACCAGTCGTCATCGCTGTCACACGCTTCGTCTGACTCGTCATCATCGTCTCCTAATATCGCGTTCAAATAAGCTTCTTTTTCCGTTTGATTCAATCTAAGATAAAATTCATGCATTATTCATTTTTTCAATAAAATAACAGAAAGAAATTAGAATTTTTAAATAAAGCACTGAAAAAAAACCATTGATGTACATTTTGTTTTACCTTGCAAATTCAGTCCTCGATAATTCCTCCATGTCTCTACAGTATATTGCGTAGGCTAGCCAAACGGTTCCGTTAACTGTAGCACGTCTGTGCGTGCGAAGAACACGATTCGCACTGACTCACATCTATTCAGACCCTTCTTTAGATGTAAGGAGGGGAACTTTTTGTTTGCTTTTAAAACTCCAAACAGCTGACTGCCTGGCAGCCTTAGTAACCGCGCGCTACCTGCGTCGACTTCAAAAATCCTGTTTTCTCTTACCTTTGTACGAGCTACAGCAGGCCAATTTATTTACAAATGCTTCGGCCTCTCATTTTTTATGTTTATTTACTGAGATAAACGTTAAGGAAACCATTTCAATTGCATAAATATTGAAAAAATTGAAAAAATGAGAGGTGGGCACCGGGGTACCCGGGTGCGTCCGAACGTTGGTAAAGTTGGGTGCGTACACAAGGGTTAATATTAATTAATATTTATTGTTGTACAATTTTATAATAATAATGTTACAATTATATTTCATGTTATATTTAATATTATATGTTATATTATATGTTATATTATATTATATGTTATATTATATTATGTTGTATTATATATTATGTTATATTCCCACAGGGCACATAGACGTCTATAAGATGACGAAAACTTAGCAAATTTTGGAAATGGATGTCTTTTCGGTAGAGTCTATAGTCAACCATAAGATGACTGAAAGACGGCTGATGTCTTAATAAATGTTGTCTTTTAGTCTTACCTGAAAAGATAACTAAAAAATGTCTAATATTAGATATCTTTTAGTCATCATTTAAAATTATATTATAGGTAGATTTCCGTTTTGTAAATTACAGAAAAATTAACATAGTTACAAAAAGCGGAAGGTTAATATAAATATGTATTGAAAAAATATTTCTATTGACATACCCTTATAGAAATATCATACTAAGAATCATTGATAATTACTTATTTTCAGTATTAAAAATACTGGATAATAAGTAATTATCAATGATTCTTAGTATGATATTTCTATAAGGGTATACTATGAACACTATAAGTACACATTATATAAACATAAATTGTAAGAACATCGTTGGAGTCATTGGCATTACCGCGTGCCGCGCGATCATCAGGTTAGGCACACCTTTAACAAAGTGAGGCATGGATGGGGTGCCGGGCATTAACCACTTCGGACTCGAAATTATCGAGGGAGATCGCGAAAGTTTTAAAGTATGCTTGATAATCTTCGGTTCCTAGCAGTTATATGAGACATGAAGAAAACTGATTGAACATTACTGTGCTGTATGGGACATTTTTCATGATTTTAAATTTCAATGATTTTCTACTGAAATTTATTGAAATTCACTGAAATTTCGCTGATTCCCTTATAGAAATATCATACTAAGAATCATTGATAATTACTTATTATCCACTATTTTTAATACTGAAAATAAGTAATTATCAATGATTCTTAGTATGATATTTCTATAAGGGTTTTCGATGAATATTGCTGAAATCATAATGAACGTGGGTCAATTGATTGAGTTTTTCAGCAAAATTTTAGCACATTTCATTACGTTTTCAGCAAGTTTCATTATAATTTTAGCAAAATTTTTCCATCAGGGTATTTTTGCCTGGTATGTACCGTTGTTTTCAGACGCACGTCATGATCAATTTCTGTTGCGTTTCTGCTGTTACGTTCGAGCGGTACGGCGTGATCGATTTCTGCTGCGTTTCTGTCGTCACGTTCGAAAGGACGTCATGATCGATTTCTACCGTATTTCTGTCGTTAGTACATGATGTGGCACGTTGTGTGATATACTCGTATCTTCTATATTTCTATTGTCATACCGTGACAGCAAATCGTGTTCTATTTCTATCGCACTTGTCGCGTCATTGATATAGAAATCAGGCTATGCATGGAAGGTAACATATTTTTGCAATTATATTATTAGGGCAAATGATGATATATTTCTGTTACATTTCTGCCGGCATACTTTATAAGCAACACGTTGCAGAGAAAATTAAGCTTAATGAGGACACAGTTGCTTGAAATCTGCTGCATAATCATGATTCAATTTGCCGGCATACTGTCAGCATGCTGCCAGCATCTTGCTTGCTGGGAATAAGCCCAAACGAGCAACTAAGGACTTGAAATTGTTGATTATTAAATAGTAGTAGTATTCATTATGCTAATGCATGATGTACACGCACCGGCGTTAATGCCGTCCGAATATCCGTGTGACTCGCACACGATAACGCGTCACTCATACACTGCTGCGTGTAGGTGAGCCATGAGCAGCACGGAGTGGCGGAGAGAGCTAGCGGTATACGATCGTCGGACGCTTGGAGAGGGAATAGTGGTGGGAGTCGCGGCGATCTTCCATCCTCTATCGCAAACGTAAGAACGAGAGAAATAGCATTATAAGACGTCTGGACAGAAATGCCGTCCTAAAATACGTGTGAAACACACGAAGAAAACGCTTGACTCACACTGTCTCGTCTATACGTGAGCAATACGCGGTGTCCCGACGACTGTTTCGCTCGCTCGAACGTTCATGCATTTTTCATTGTTAGCAAGGAAATTACTGTAATGTAAAAATCTTGGGGAAAGGTTTTTAGGAGGCTTTGACAAATGCTTCTTAATAGCTACTCTTGAAAAAAAAATAAATATTAGATTTATTTTAATATAGAATTCTGAACCAACATAGAATATGTTGCAACAATATAACGTTTGTGTAGGTTGTCGATCGAAGAAGAGTATTTTTAATTTTATTGTTGCATAAACACGCGAGATATAATTATTTCATATTTTATGCGTTCGAGTATCGTTCCATCGTTATAAAATTTGGTGGCCCTGAGAAGGGCCGATTTTTGTGTCGAAGCAGTTGAGGTCGATAGTCAATAGTAGAAACGGGTCGCATTTTTGTATCCATAGTAATAAGGAACAATAATTATTTGAAACAGGCGCAAAAATCGGCCCTTTTTAGAGTCACCAAATTTTATAACGATGAGACGATACTTGAACGCATAAAATATGAAATAATTATATCTCGCGTGTTTATGCAACAATAAAATTAAAAATACTCTTCTTCGATCGACAACCTACACAAACGTTATATTGTTGCAACATATTCTATGTTGGTTCAGAATTCTATATTAAAATAAATCTAATATTTATTTTTTTTTCAAGAGTAGCTATTAAGAAGCATTTGTCAAAGCCTCCTAAAAACCTTTCCCCAAGATTTTTACATTACAGTAATTTCCTTGCTAACAATGAAAAATGTATGAACGTTCGAGCGAGCGAAACAGTCGTCGGGACACCGCGTATTGCTCACGTATAGACGAGACAGTGTGAGTCAAGCGTTTTCTTAGTGTGTGTCACACGTATTTTAGGACGGCATTTCTGTCCAGACGTCTTATAATGCTATTTCTCTCGTTCTTACGTTTGCGATAGAGGATGGAAGATCGCCGCGACTCCCACCACTATTCCCTCTCCAAGCGTCCGACGATCGTATACCGCTAGCTCTCTCCGCCACTCCGTGCTGCTCATGGCTCACCTACACGCAGCAGTGTATGAGTGACGCGTTATCGTGTGCGAGTCACACGGATATTCGGACGGCATTAACGCCGGTGCGTGTACATAATTTTTGTCAAAAATTACTTCACGGTATACCTGCAGGGCGCTAATATTATATTAAATCACTGGAATCTATAACTTTAAAATACATATTATCTTGTGTAAACTATGTTTCATGTCCCAACTTTAGATGACATCGGTATCTATCTCCAGCTCTTCTCAGCCATTCCGAAAATTTGCTACTCAAGTCGCTGTAAGTGGCTTTTTGGTGTACATGTAAAATCGTCCCTAAAAATTGATCACAAGTTATATCAAAGTATATATTCCATGTATTTTTCGTGGGTTTTAATATATTAAGATGAATAAAATTATACCAATAATAATAATTAGAAAGCGTGATGCTTTTATTCCTTGGGTCTTTCGTTGACCGTCCCAAGTTATTTATTTTGCAAATTTGTTTGTTAAAGTAACAACCAAACTATTACCCAGATGTTTCATTAGAGTTTGTACACCAATTGACCAAATTTTTTGTTCTCTAACAATGTGGAATATAACATTATTTTTAATATTAATATCTTTATCATACATTATTTTATACTATGTTGCAATAAGTTTTAACTTACAAATTGTTTCCGCACTTCTGTATTTGTTTTTAAGTCATTACAAAAACGTGTAAAATCTTGTAAACTGTTGAGTGGGAAATGAGGTAACAATTCAAATAAATTTGATTCCGTATAGGGGTTTTGATCGAGAATGACCAAAATTGTATCTAATTTACGATTTATAAGTAAAAAATGTTTTCTAAGTGAAGATGTTTCTTCTGTAACTAAATATATTAGAAATAGACAAAACAGTTCCCTTATAGAAATATCATACTAAGAATCATTGATAATTACTTATTATTCAGTATTTTTAATACTGTAGTAGTAATTATCAATGATTCTTAGTATGATATTTCTATAAGGGTTGTTTTCTGTAGATAACAATAAAAAAAGTATTATTACCATTATTTGTTGTTTCTATATCTGTCATTGTTTCAATTCTTTCATTGGTTTGCCCATTTCCACTTTCTTGCGCTTCCGATGGAGTATTACTTCTCACTACATTGAACAACATAAAAGAAATTAGTATTATTACACAAATAATAAATAGAATAAAGCCTTCTATTCCAGTTACGTCCCAGATAGCACAGTTAGTTTCATATACGTTCTGTAAATGTATTTATACAATTGTGAAACGTTATATACGTTTAAGAAACGTATATGAAACAAACATGTGCAACCTGGGATACCAAATATTATATATCACTACGTTCATAGCAATGGCTGCGTTCAGCAGAGACCCTTATAGAAATATCATACTAAGAAATACTGAAAAATTGTTAGTGATTAAATATTACCAGTAATTCAGTAATTTTTTGGCCAGTAGTTAATTTCTGGTGAAAACTGATAATAAAATCACTGTTAAATATTAATAGTAATCAAATACTGAGAATTATTATGCAAAGGTGATAAATGAGAAAATCATAATGTTTACAAAAATATACTTATATTCCTAATTTTCTCATGTCTCATAAACTACTAGATATCGAAGGTTGTCAACACATTCCAAACTTTCATGAATCCTCCTGCGATAATTTCGATCCCAAGCGGTGTATACCGCTGGTATACCATCTATGTCCTGACTGCATTAAACTGTTGCTTAACCTGACGATAGAGCGCGCACGCGGTGACTCTGATGACTCCAATGATGTTCTTACAATTCATGCTTATATAATGTATCCTTATAGTGTTCACAGTATATTATAATATACTTAGCAAACACCAAATAATAGTTATATACTTTTACTTGTTGTTTATTGGATAATTTGTTGATAGATATTGAAACAATGCAACATTCGATATGCGATGAATATTGATGTAATGTAGTGAACCAGTGATAATTACTTTTACATTTTTAACAAAATATTATAATGATTAATCCAACAAAATAAAATTAAAAAATCCAAGAAAATCCAAATTAAACAAATCGAACTACTAAATTTTGAAAGAAACTTTTAAAAAATATTATTTAAAACAATAGTGTTGTTTCATCAAATGACATGGTTTCCTTGAACGAAATAAGTTTTATTTTCATCATTTAAAAAAATGATATTTCGTTTAAGAATATAATATTTTAATGAAATAAAAAAAAGCCACAAAATTAAACAAGTACGAATATTAAATCTAAAGAAAGTATTTTCTACGAAAAAACGGTATAAGAAGTATAAAAAATATGCAATAAAGCAAATTAATGATTGCCACTAACGCTGTTGAGTGCTATTCTAAGTACTATTCTATAAGTATTATTGATGTAAAACATGGATAAAGTTCCGAATAGGTGAATCCTCCGATTTTTTTGAGACTATACTATTTTTTGTATTTTTGTGCGCTGATTACGAATATGATAATGAAAATTTGCGACTAGATCATTTTCAAGGTCAAAACTCCAAAAAATTGAAAAAAATATCACTTTTTTTACATTATTTTGATAAATATTCATGTATTAAAAAATATTTTAAATAAAAGTTGTAGTTCTTGTAAAAATATATCATTTATGTCCTATACATTTTTTGCATAAAACTGATAGTTTTCGAAAATAATGAGATAAAAGAAAAG
>NW_022639701.1:194718-195829 GCF_010583005.1 Odontomachus brunneus
TTCCTTTCCCGGATAACATCTTTTAATGTCGATTAGCAATTGCTTGAAAGGATCTGGACCTAATCTTCGAAGTCGACGACGCCACATAAATTCGCACAAATGATCAGCGATAGAATTATTGTGAACACCACCGCGAGATAGTTCACGACGCATCCAGTGCCAGGAGGACTCAATATTCTGAGTATAAGCCCCAGTTTCCGGATCTACAAAAAACTCAGAATGATTCACCGTTTTGTGATCATAACCGTGGTGTTTCAAGTCGATATATCCTTTCCGTATGGATCCGTATGGATCTCAGTTCCAAGCATCACATGTTTTTTTATTAAAGTTATAAGAGTATCTTTATCTCTCTTGTTGTCCGGGCAAATTTCGAGCCGATAATTAGTAGCGTGTCCACGATGAATCATTCCGAGAATCCACGATCCCTCAACAACACGCCCCCGTTCGTACTTCCGACGACCAATCTTACACTCATCAATTTCGACTATTTCACCAACACCTCCCAAGAGACCTGAAACTGCTCATCAAGTGCAGCCATGCAAACTCTCGACAAAAAGAAAATCTATCGGCTATAGTTTCACGAGATATCTGCTGTCCATCAATAATACTACTTCTCGAATCGTTTGCTCAAACGACATATTGACAGAAAAACAGTACGTTATAAGAATGCATGCCGCAGGAGAAATATGACACCTCTCGAACCATGTATCTTCGGCAACAGTCGCAGTATGTCAATACTTTCCTTTTTTCATGCAAAGGAATCTTCCGCATTCAAGATCAGATTCTAACAAATCCATATATTTTTTATAATAACTGCAGAATCTTTGCGTTGGAATCAAACCAACTTCCCTCAACCATTGAAGAGTTGATGAACGATTTTGAAAAATAGATACCAATAAAAACAAATTGTATGTTTTATCCATTTTTTCGTAAATAAGAAAATTAAAAGAAACAATCTTATTAATTAGGCTATAAAACTTTTACTAGAAAATTACGCTTTGCATAAATAGTCGCAAACCCATATAAAACCGTCTATAATTATAGACCTAATTTTGCATCCAAAGCACCGAGCGATGAGGGGTAGACCTTACTTTGCACAAAGAGTTGCAAA
>NW_022639701.1:195963-197433 GCF_010583005.1 Odontomachus brunneus
TGCGTATAGAATTTATATTTATTAAATCTTTGCTTTACTAAAAATCTGATGAATCTAAAATATACTAAAAATAGATACAGAAAAGATTAGCAAGATCCCAACGCAAGGTGAAAAGCATATTATGTTTAAAAGTTATTTTAAATTTTTATAATAAATATTAGCTGTATCATAGGCGAGGAGGCTTCCCCCCTGCACCCCTCCTTTTCCTGCTCCTATGTTTGCCCCTCGGGGAAGCCCCCCGAACTCCCCTATAATATGCCCCCGAGCTACTTTGTCTCCAAGTCGTTTTAACCCCAAAGTCTTTTGTCCAAATTGTTTTATCCCCAGAGTTTTTTCGAAGAAGCTTCTGTGTACAACTGAACGATGTGCAACTTTCCGTGTATACCTGAGCGGTGTGCAACTTAGCAGTGTGCAAATAATTGGTGTCCAAGTGCGCCACTCCCAACTTAACATATACCGTCATTTACCTATTTACCACAAATTTTAGTCTTTAACGTTGATTTTCTCGAAAACTTTTAATTTTACGCAAAAAATGTATAGAACATAAATGATATATTTTTACAAGAACTACAACTTTTATTTGAAACATTTTTTTGATACATGAAAATTTATCGAAATAATGTCAAAAAACTGATATTTTTCCAAATTTTTAGAGTTTTGACCTTAAAAATGACCTAGTCGCAAATTTTCATTATCATATTCGTAATCAGCGCACCAAAATACAAAAAATAGTATAGTCTCAAAAAAATCGGAAGGTTCACCTATTCGGAACTCCACCCTATTTTTTTAAATATTACTGCAATATTGCTAAAGTAATATTGCAAATTAATGTCACTGCAAAGTCTCTACAACATTGCACTGCAATATGCAATCTTGCAACGTTGTAGTAATGTTGCTGCAAGCTTCTGTGCTGTATGGGCATTGCTGAGATTCGAGTCTAAGACCTCTCCTAGGTAGCAGATATGTCTAAATGACATCCAAATCTAAGTAAGTTCCGGATAAAAAATAACCAAGAAATGATCAAAAATATCGTGAGAATATCGTCAAAATGATAGTCTAATGTCACAGATCGATGACGACATTTTAGACGACTTAATGACGTTTTATGACGTCTCTAAACGTCAATAATACGTTTTTAAGACGTTATACAGAAACGTCATTAAGATGTCACAAAAAAGACGTTTTAAAGACGTCGTTATTTAGTCACTTGACGTCATTCGACCAGTTATGACCAGTTTTTTACGTCATTTTGACGTGAGTCTGTTACTTGGGCTGATTCTTGTGTCGTTTACTTTATCTACTGCGTCACTGTCACTTTGATTGAGAGACGCTTTATATTGTGTACATATGGTATATCCATATACGAAAACATATGATTTATTTAAAAGAAGAAAATAGATTCTTTTAAAATATGTTTTGAAAAGTATGTAGAAAGTATATTTAAAAAATATTTACATGTTTTAAAAGTAA
>NW_022639701.1:197443-198020 GCF_010583005.1 Odontomachus brunneus
ATATATATATATATATATATATATACATATATAATATTTTAAAAAAGTAATTCAAAATAAATATTTATAAATATTTATCTAATAACTTACTAATATTATATGTTGTCTGGTTAATACTTTTAACCTTAACTTTGCGTAAGTATTTCATCACTTAGCAAAGTATTATATATTAGTATTTAAATATTGACAATGTTCTGCGTAAGTATTTTATCACTGGACGAAGTATTACATATCAATATTTAAGTATTGAAATCAATCATAAGGTAGGATTTGTAAAATTAAATATTGAAATATTTGAGTACTAAAAGCTGTATTTGAATCACAGAATATTACTAAATACTGTACTTTTAATACTGGAAATAAGTAATTAATCAATGATTCTTAGTATGATATTTGTATAAGGGGAAAGTTGCTTTGCAACTGTTGTAAAATTCGTGAATCTGATTAGAGTATGCTCTTAATTTTGGTTCAATCCAAGAGCATGTACCAATCAGATTCACGAATTTAACAACAGTTGCAAAGCAGCTTTCCCCTTATAGAAATATCATACTAAGAATCATTGATAATTATTTATTAT
>NW_022639701.1:198030-198110 GCF_010583005.1 Odontomachus brunneus
TTTTATTAATTTAATAGTTATAAATAATTATATTTATTTTTTTCATGTGTAATATTTATAGAAATATTTAAAAAATATTA
>NW_022639701.1:198120-208851 GCF_010583005.1 Odontomachus brunneus
AATTATTTATTATCCAGTATTTTTATTACTGAAAATAAGTAATTATCAATGATTCTTAGTATGATATTTCTATAAGGGTCTCTACTAAATGCAGCCAATGTTTGTATGTACAATGTCTGTATCAATCAGGGCTGCCGCACAAAAATTGACATAACCGCAGCCATAAACGTACCATAAAAATTGATCAATTACGTGCAGTATTGTTGAACCGTAAGGCTGCCACCTTAAAATTGGAGTTGAAGTTTATAATAGGTTTATTCTTATGGAACGTCTGTTACGGCTATGTCTATTTGTGTACAGTAGCCTTTATACCTGCAAAAGTTGTAATTATATTAAATTAATAAATATCTATCCGTATTATGATGTATTGAAATATAACTAATGTGACGTGGAAAATTAATGTTACACATAGTTGACTGCATATGTACATGCAACATATGCTCCACATATCAATTTCTGTAAATCCTCGAAAACATATAATACTGCGTTAAAAGAAAGAACGATCAAAGTTTCTTTCGGTTTAGTTATATTTCGCCCATTGGAACGCCTATTATGCTCCCTTCACGTCACTAAATATGCCTTGCAAATCAAAAACGTGCTATAATAACTGTCCTCCGATATTCACTGCAAGTATTGAAAATCTGTAATTTATATTATATATACTATAGATTCTCAGTACTGACAAAGAATATTGGAATATAGGTAATAGCGCATATAGCACTAGTGTCCGTATTTATAGGCCTTATATTTAACACTTCCTTAAATTTATCTTCTGATGTTCTCAATAGATTATTAGCTATACAGTATCTGAAGATAAACCGAAATATAAGGCTTTAAAGATAAAGCTTAATTATGTACATGAGCATAAGTCCCAATCTACAATAGATGTAGGAAGCTTTAAGCCGTAAAAAATTGATCATCGTAGATGAATTATAGGACTTCCGGTTATTCTATTGAATTGACCAATCGTATTTGTTGTTGATTAAAATTAACTAATTATGGTTAACATTTAACCAGTAGTTAAGGCTGCCCGGAGATTGTAAAAATGGTTCTTAATATAGATCGGAACTATTGGCTCCAGCCCACAGGATTCAGCCATACGCTTGCCGCGCGGCAAGAGCAACACAATAACTAATCAATGTAATACTTTTCCTTAAGAGCTACACACTTATTACGGAAAGCATCACATTGATTGGCTATTGCATCGCTTCTTACCGCGTAGCAAGCGTTGGTGCATCCTGTGGGCCGGAACTAT
This sequence comes from Odontomachus brunneus, assembly GCF_010583005.1. Lineage (NCBI taxonomy): Eukaryota > Metazoa > Arthropoda > Insecta > Hymenoptera > Formicidae > Odontomachus > Odontomachus brunneus. The sequence continues at coordinate 199,376 of NW_022639701.1, forward strand.
AAGTAGCACGTTCCAATCTTCCAATATGTTCTAAGTTGTGCCGAGAATGATCGTTCTCTCTGTAAATACAATATAGAAGCATATTACATTACATATAAGCTTATAAAAAGCAGCATACCTTGTAACGATTCCTCACTTTCAGAAAAAACATCTCCATAATCTAATAACTGCGAGTTGTAAATATTTGAAAGCTCTGTGAAAACAGTTTGATTAATTTTAAATTCAATGTCATTATTGAGATGTGACACGAGATAATACAGGACATTTTATAGCATACACACGTACGTTCATACTTCAATAAAATTCATAAAACAGGATACGAATGATCATGTACTATTTGACAATTAACCGTGTACAATTGTAAGTTAATAATAATTGACAATGGCCTTATTTCAATAATTCTATAATAAACCAAAATTTAATGTTTTACGTTTTACGTGGTTGCATGCAAACTGATATACAATAGACTGTTCAGATTGAGAAATTCTAACAGCACACAAGAAACCATGCAGATGCATAAATACAAAATGAAGTACCTAATTCACAAAAGTCCTCGTTGTATTCTTTTTGCGACGTTTCATTCGTAGACGATGGATGTATGCTTTGTATATTTTTCCTGTAAATAAAGACAAATTTATTACATATTCAAAGTAATTAATTGAATAGTGAACAACTGCATTAAATTTAATACAAATTTACAAGAATCTGATGCTGTACATGTCTTTGAATGTTTTGTGTTAGCCGGTGCTTGTATAGAAGATTTTTCATATATTTTCTCTGTAAATATTAACGATATTATTGTATATTAATATGAATCCTATAGTCAACACATCAATCAACATTAATATTACGTGATGTTAACTTCTTACTCAGTAATATTAATGCAATGTAACATATATATTTTATTGTACTAACTTTGTTGAATAAGTTATATCACATATCACCCTTATAGAAATATCATACTAAGAATCATTGATAATTACTTATTTTCAGTATTAAAAATATTGGATAATAAGTAATTATTAATGATTCTTAGTATGATATTTCTATAAGGGCATTAGACGTGAGTGTACATTAATATATACGTTTACTACTAATGTTTTAATGTAATATGCCAGTATTTGCTGTGACATTCTCTTTTTTATGTTTTTTATATATAACATCAATGGAGAGAGATGGTATTATCCTCTTCGATTTTTTAACTTCCTTTTCGAAAAATACATACATTTTTGGTTTTCTTTTTCGTTTTAAAGAAATTTCATTAACATTTGTATTTTTAACAGTACTAGTTTATGCTTCGTCGGACGATAAGAACTCTGCTTTCTTCTCTATATTTCGAGCATATTCACCCAGATAGCCAAACCTGCGCGAATAGATTTCGAGCAAAGATTGCTATCAACTTTTGATGGTAAATAGATAACAAATTTGATGCAGGATGTGTTATATCAAATTTTGCTACCAAATTGCCGCCAAATATGCGGCAGAGCTTGTTGTCGGATAATTGCTGCAGATTTGCAGCAAAAACCGCGCAGCTTGTAGCGATTTGACGGCAGATTGGCGACAGAAACCGCGCGACCTTGCTGCTCTGCAAGCTTTGCGCCATTTTTACTGCAAATCTGCAGCAAAAACCGCGCAGCTTGTAGCGATTTGACGGCAGATTGGCGACAGAAACCGCGCGACCTTGCTGCTCTGCAAGCTTTGCGCCATTTTTACTGCAAATCTGCAGCAAAAACCGCGCAGCTTGTAGCGATTTGACGGCAGATTGGCGACAGAAACCGCGCGACCTTGCTGCTCTGCAAGCTTTGCGCCATTTTTACTGCAAATCTGCAGCAAAAACCGCGCAGCTTGTAGCGATTTGACGGCAGATTGGCGACAGAAACCGCGCGACCTTGCTGCTCTGCAAGCTTTGCGCCATTTTTACTGCAAATCTGCAGCAATTGCCCGACAGCAAGCTCTGTCGCCATAACCGTAGTGAATGAGGACACAGATGGCTATGGTTTTGGTGTACATATAACAATTATAAACCCAGTAAGTAAATTGAGCGCAGACTGCGCGTAAATTGGCAGCAAATTTGATAAAAAATTTACACCAAAACCATAGCCATCTGTGTCCTCATTCAGCTACGGTTTTGGCGACAGAGCTTGTTGTCGGGCAATTGCTGCAGATTTGCAGCAAAAACCGCACAGAGCCTGCAGCACACCAAGTCTGCGCGGTTTCTGCCGCTAATCTACCATCAGATTGCTACAAACTCTGTACGGTTTTTACTGCAAATCTGCAGCAAAAACCGCACAGAGCCTGCAGCACACCAAGTCTGCGCGGTTTCTGCCGCTAATCTACCATCAGATTGCTACAAACTCTGTACGGTTTTTACTGCAAATCTGCAGCAAAAACCGCACAGAGCCTGCAGCACACCAAGTCTGCGCGGTTTCTGCCGCTAATCTACCATCAGATTGCTACAAACTCTGTACGGTTTTTACTGCAAATCTGCAGCAAAAACCGCACAGAGCCTGCAGCACACCAAGTCTGCGCGGTTTCTGCCGCTAATCTACCATCAGATTGCTACAAACTCTGTACGGTTTTTACTGCAAATCTGCAGCAAAAACCGCACAGAGCCTGCAGCACACCAAGTCTGCGCGGTTTCTGCCGCTAATCTACCATCAGATTGCTACAAACTCTGTACGGTTTTTACTGCAAATCTGCAGCAAAAACCGCACAGAGCCTGCAGCACACCAAGTCTGCGCGGTTTCTGCCGCTAATCTACCATCAGATTGCTACAAACTCTGTACGGTTTTTACTGCAAATCTGCAGCAATTATCCGACAACAGGCTCTGTAACATATTTGGCGGCAATTTAGTAGCAAAATTTGATATAACAGATCCTGCATCAAATTTGTTATCTATTTGCCATCAAAATTAATAGCAAGTTCTGCTCGAAATCTGTTCGCGCAGGTTTAGCTATCTGAATATATATTGTTATGCCCGCACTTGCACACGTGATCGCGCACGGGAGAAATGAATGTAACACACAATTATAAAAGAACGAGAAGCTTTAATGTACAGCGAAAACACGTCTTTACAGTCTCAGAATTGGTACCGTCGGAAACACGACCGCTCGCGACTACGTCTCGCTGTCAACTCTTTGACAACCGCTGTTATTATTAAAAACGGAACACACACCCCCGTCGTCCGGAGGACGCTTCGCGGCATCGTTCACAGCTCAAGCCACAGTTCAAGCCTTTCTTCACACCAGAGGCGACTCAGCCCAGGGCGAGCATAACACTGTCCCCTCCCCCCTCTCTTCATGATTGTCGACCCGACAATTGTAGCACTTGTCGAAGATCTTCTGGGTTTCCAGTTGGCTTCCTGCCCTACCCTATACTTCTGCAGTAGGTTACCGGGCGCCATTCCCCTGGATCCATTTTTCGCAACAAGTTCTAATTCCAGTGGCTTTTTCTTGCGAAATGCACCCTCCACTACGTCGGAGAAAAATTGGCCAGACTCTTCTCCTTCGTAGCAACTTTGGGTGTTTCGTCACTTTATCGGCACTTCCACATGAAGAGACTGTCCGTTGAGTCACACCCCTTCCACTTATGCTTATCAGCTTCTTCCTTGCACTTTTTCGGGAAAAAAGGACATTTTTTTTCCTTTTCCTTTACCGCTGATCTCCTCTTCCGGAATGCCCCTCTTGAATTCTTCAGACAAGGGGTAGCACCCATGGACCCAAACGTTCTTTTGCAAGAACACCCCAAGTTCCCGTCTCGACATTTGTCCAATGCCCCACGGGAAAACCACGGTCAAAAACCGTGGGTAGGGCGGTTTCTAAAAAAAAACTCTCTCGAAGAGTTTCCTGATGAACAGGATGGATCGTCTTCCGGAAGGGTTTTTTCACAAACTCAGATAGGCTCTCACACTAACTTATTCTCCTGAAACAAAACAAAAAAAAAACAAATAACCGCAGCAGAATGCCCCTGTTCTTTTATCCTTTAACAAAGTAAAACACATTACTCCTCGCTCTCCTCACATTCCTCCGGACTCTGATTTTCCCTTTCCATTTCTAACTGCCTTTCCCAGAAAGGCGCTAACCTATCTGCATGAACAACCTTTTTTCTGTGTCTCGGCGACTTCTGGATACAGGAAACAACTTCTCCTAATCTTTTTGCAATAGAAAAAGGACCTTCCCAGCTACATTGTAATTTTGGGGCCTTCCCCTTCACCTTCCGAGGATTATACAACCAAACTTTTTGTTCTTCATGGAATTTGTCTGGCTTTCTGGTCATACCAAACTTTTATCTTCAAAGACTTTCCTTCCATCCTTTCCCTAACTTCGCAATGTATCGTCTCAAGTTTGCTTGCTAGATCACGAACGTACCCCTCAGATGAGTAAAAACTCGACTTTTGCTCCGGAGGGCTTCCTCGTAATAAGTCCAAAGGTAACCTATAATCTTGCACGAAGTATAATTCTGCGGGGGTAACACCAGTGGACTCGTGTCTTGAAGATTTATAAGCCAACAAATACATAGGAACCCAGCGATCCCAATCTCTTTGGTTTTCAGAAATATATTTCGCCAAATAATTAGTTAAAGTTCGATGTTGACGCTCAACCTGTCCATCCGATTGAGGGTGGAATGCAGTCGTCCTCGTTTTCCTAATGCCAAGGAAACGCGTCAATTCCTGGAATACTTTTGACTCAAAACTTCTCCCCTGATCTGTATGAACTTCAGAAGGAACACCGTGCCTTGAGATAACTTGTCCTACAAAGATCTCTGCCACTGCCTTGGCTTTAATATTCTTCATTGGGAAGGCTTCCACCCATTTGGTGAAACAATTGACGATGATGAGCAAATATCGATTCAGAGTCTTTGGAAATGGACCAAGGACGTAGCCTCCCACATTATAGATCTGAAGAGGCGACTTCCCCTTTCCTGATAGACCCTTTCTAGAAATACAAATTTTATCCGACCTGCACCAGTCTTCAATGTCCTGTTTACAGGTCGCCCAATAGAAACGTTTTCGTATCTTCTCAAGAGTCTTATTGATTCCAAAATGTCCCCCCGAAGGAGAATCATGCGCCTGTTCCAAAATTTGTTTGACTCTTTTTCGAGGAACAATGAGTTGAAACACGCTCGTCCTCAAATTTGGTGCCTCCCATTTTCTACAGAGGACGCTATCCTTTAAAACAAGATTATCCCAGTACGCCCAATAAACTCGTGCGGAAACATCTCTGGCAACAACTTCGGAGCGAGCTGGTCGTACACTTTCTTCCTTGGCACGAAGAAACAGCGCAACGCTCTGATCCTCAAGCTGCTTTGACCTCCAGTTCCCAGAATTTACATTATCCAGAATCATACGTTCCTCTTGACGTTTAACATGTTTCTCTTGACGTCTCAACATGTCCCTCTTGACGTTTAACATGTTTCTCTTCTACCCTAGTGCAATAACCACAGTCATTAATTTCACACTGCCGTCTCGAAAGACCATCCCGTGAATCCGCTCCTTACGATATAGAACCTCAAAATCATACTGCTGCTACCTTTCTAACCACCGCGCTAATTGTCCTTCCAAATCTTTGAAAGACACTAACCATTTTAGCGAAGAGTGATCCGTCCGAATCAAAAATTTCCGTCCGTAAAGATAATGGTGGAAAGATTTTATTGAATTCACAATCGCTAATAATTCTCGACGCGTGACGCAGTAATTCTTTTCGGTTTTGTTCAATACATGACTAAAATACGCAACAACTTTCTCTTTCCTTCTTGCATTTGTGACAGAACTGCGCCAACACCAATATTTGAAGCGTTTGTATCAAGAATAAATTCCCCGTCTCCCTTAGGAAACGTTAGCATTGGAGATGATGTGAGTGCTTGTTTTAGATTATCGAAAGCATTTTGATATTTTTCATCCCATGAATATCTAGCTAGATTTTCGGTGAGTGCGTACAAAGGTTTTGCTATCGAAGAAAACCCCTTAACAAATTTCTGATAATAAGAGCTAAACCCGAGAAAACTCCTCAATTGCTTTTTATTATGAGGCGTTGGCCAGTTCCTTACTGCCGTAATCTTTTCAGGGTCCGTTGTAACTCCTCCTACGGACACTACATATCCCAAGTATTTTACACTTTTTCTACAAAGAACACACTTCTTCGGATTAATTTTTAAATTAGCCTTTTGTAGCCGCAGAAAAACTTCCTTCAGATTCCTGACCATTTCATCAAAACTCTTTCCGAAAATAATTACATCATCTAAATAGACTAGACAAATCTTTGACAATAGACCATGTAAAATTTTCTCCATAAGACGTTCAAATGTCGCGGGGGCGTTACACAACCCAAAGGGTATCACGGTGAACTGCCATAGACTGTTTCCGATTGAGAAGGCCGTATTTTCTCTATTCCGATCACAAATTTTAATTTGCCAGTAATCACTCTTAAGGTCTAAAGTAGAAAACCAAGTGTTACCTGACAGTTGATCAAAAATATCGTCTATATGAGGCAAAGGAAAAGAATCTTTCACCGTACAGACACTTAATTTTCTATAATCCACACAAAATCTTAATGTTCCATCTTTCTTTTCCTTTAAAACAGCTAGAGAAACCCACGGGTCTTGCAAATTCTCAATTATCCCTCATTCTCTCATTTCCTCAATATTCTTGAAAACCTTTTCACGTAAATGAATAGGGATACGTCTGGGTACTTGTTTAATTGGAGAAGAATCTTTCACATTTATAACATGTTCAACAACATTACAATTCCCTGCAACAATACTTTCTAAAAATACATCTTTAAATTCACAAAGGAAATCAGTAAAGATTTTTCTACGAGTTTCATCTAAATTTGAAGAATTCTCAACAAAAAGTTCTCTCAAAATAGTTGGAATTTTCTCAAAACCCACTCCTTCAGAAATCTCTTCAATTCGACAACATTCCAGATTTGTCTCATTTTCAAATTTTATTGTCCAAAAAACAGAGTCGAAAATACTTTCTAAGTTAACAACTTTAAGAAAATCAACCCCTAACAAACAATCATCATTAATTTCCGCCACGAGCAAGAGGATTTCCACTGAGTATCTTCCCAACTGAATTTTTGCAAAAACTTTTGATTCCACAGGAACTCTTTCTCTCGTAGGATATTTCAAATAACAACCTTCGTTAGGAAACTTTTTCTTTCCTTTTTGAACTAATTTAGTACTCAAAATCGAAACATCGGAGCCCGTATCTATTTTAAAAGAACAACTCTCTCCATCAAGCATTCCCTTATAACTAAAAGCATTAGAACTTTGTTTAATTCTATTTATTCTATAAATCTTAGAACTACTCGAGGTATTCGCTTTGCGAGTTGAACATACCTCGTTGAATTCAACTAACCCGAGTTTTCCTTATTCGCTGGACACTTCCCTTATAGAAATATCATACTAAGAATCATTGATAATTACTTATTTTCAGTATTAAAAATACTGGATAATAAGTAATTATCAATGATTCTTAGTATGATATTTCTATAAGGGTTTGCACGGAAATGCCCCACCTTACCGCACTGCCAACACTCTTTCGGAGAAAACTTTCTTTCTTTTTCAAAAATTACATTCCCTTTCTTTTTGTAATCTTTACCCTTTCTGTTTTCTACTTTCTCAATTTTTGAAGAGACCTCTTCTTTTCCCTCAATTTTCCGCTTTCCGAAATCATAATTTATTTTTTTTCTGTCGAAACTCTCCCCCTATATATCCTTAATAATTTTGGCCCTTTCCACCGCGGAATTTAATGAAGAAACACCCTCTAATTGGAGAGTTTTTTAAATAAAACTATCAGAAAGAGCAGTAATGTATTGTGTGCATGCGATCTTATCGCGCATCACAAAAGGACACTCTGAATATGCTAACCGAGAAAGTCTTTCAATTTCCGAACCGAGCGTCCCCAAATCTTCCCCAAATTTCTGTCATCTATTAGTAAATTGCGTGTAAAAATTTTGAGACAGATTCCTTTCACCAAAACGCAACTCTAACTTCGCTTTGAGCTCCGTGTATTCAAGATTTTCAACATCTCGGATACATTCTAAGACCGACCGCGCTTTTCCCCGCAAACAAGCAACTAACGCCACCGTCTTTGTCGCATCATTCCAACAATTCGCCTTTACTATGAGATCGAATTGTGAAAAGAATTCATGCAGCGATGTTTCCCCATCATAAAAATCAGGTTTTAATTTATAACCGAAATCGTTGTATATCGCGCCCGAACGAACTTGTGCATTTTCTGAAACTCGCATGTCGCTGTCACCGGAAAACCCGCTCGTGCTTCTAACAGTGTTTGACGCATCTCTATTAATGGAATGACTTATCTGGATTTCTCTCTGCCATAACCGTTGAAGCTCTTCGTCACGAAGACGCAGTGTTACCTCGAGCTCCTCCTGTTGTTGCCGCTGCAGCGCTCGTTCCTCCCGCAGTTGTCTAAGCTCCTCTATCGTTTCGCGGAGGAGAGTCTCTGAAACCGCGGCTCCAGCTCCCGTCGTTGGGCATCCGGCGTCACGTGACATCTGCTCGTTATCTTCCGATGACTATTCAGCGTCCCCCGACGATCGTGTGCACATTCCCTTGCGTGAGGGAGTCCTTGCAGTGGACATTATTCGTGGGTAACTCGTTGCACTCGTCCGCTCAATTTTTTTCTTGTCCGTTCGAACGACGAGAATGGCTCGTTGTGCCCGTCCGATCCCGGACGAGCCCCCAAAATGTTATACCCGCACTTACACACGCGATCGCGCACGGGAGAAATGAATATAACACACAATTATAAAAGAACGAGAAGCTTTAATGTCAGCGAAAACACGTCTTTACAGTCTCAGAATTGGTACCGTCAGAAACACAACCGCTCGCGACTACGTCTCGCTGTCAACTCTTTGACAACCACTGTTATTATTAAAAATAGAACACACACCTCTGTCGCCCGGAGAACGCTTCGCGGCATCGTTCACAGCTCAAGCCACAGCTCAAGCCTTTCTTCACACCAGAGACGACTCAGCTCAGGGCGAGCATAACAATATGTATATGTTGTACACATGTATAATTCTTGTAGATGAATCAAAATAGGCATTCTTCGGAATTACTTCCCTTATAGAAATGTAATACTGATAAGTTATAATTTGGCCAGTGATAATTACTGTCGTTCAATAATTTTATTACTCGTACGAGCAATAAAATTATTGAACGACAGTAATTAACACTGGCCAAATTATTACTTATCAGTATTACATTTCTATAAGGGTTTCCTACATCTAATTCGGACGAATCACTGCAGATAAATGTATTTTCCAAAAATATTCTTACCGTATGGTCCTAGGATATATTTTACTGTCGTACTTTTCCATGAGACATCAGGAACTACCTTTTTCTGCACTGCTTTTGTAACATTAGTATTATTTAGTGACCATAAACATATCATCATTTCGTTCCCTTATAGAAATATCATACTAAGAATCATTGATAATTACTTATT
>NW_022639701.1:209095-209306 GCF_010583005.1 Odontomachus brunneus
GTCCAGTGATAAAATACTTACGCAGAACATTGTCAATATTTAAATACTAATATATAATACTTTGCTAAATGATGAAATATTTACGCAAAATACTGCTAAGTAATTAATTAAAAGTATTAACCCAGACAGCATACAATATTAGTAAGTTATTAGATAAATATTTATAAATATTTATTTTGAATTACTTTTTTAAAATATTATATATATATAT
>NW_022639701.1:209437-210962 GCF_010583005.1 Odontomachus brunneus
GGAAAAATTATGAAAATCTATATTCAAAATATTATTACAATATAGAAATAACTAAATATCTAAATATTTTCCATAACATTTATTGTAAACAAAAAATTAACATTTTGTAAATATTTCTATAAATATTGCAGATGAAAAAAATAAATATAATTATTTATAATTATTAAATTAATAAAGAAATAAGAAAATCGAAATTTAAATTGGTAATGTACATTAGAAAAAAATTCTTTAAATGAAAGAAATATATTTTGTTACATATAATTTCTTAACTTAAAAAAATATTTGTTAAATTTTAGAAAATATATAATAAATATAAAGAAATATTTTTTTGAATTTGTAAAATAAGCTGTAAAATTATGAATTTATAAATAAAACAAGTGATTTCTTTAATTTAAAATATATATAAGAATAAACAAATGATTTCTTTACAAGGAGAAAATTAGTGTTTTTAAATGTAAAAACTGTTTAAATAAATATTTGCTTGTTTTAAAAGTAAATAAAATACAAGTAAATCATTTTATAAATCTGAATAAATTATTTTCTAATATTAAAAGTATTTTTTTATATTTCAAATTAAAGTTTCTTTTATTATCAGAAAAAAATTGATTTAAATTTACAAAATAATTTATTTTACTTACTTTTAAAACATGTAAATATTTTCTAAATATACTTTCTACATACTTCCCTTATAGAAATATCATACTAAGAATCATTGATAATTACTTATTTTCAGTATTAAAAATACTGGATAATAAGTAATTATCAATGATTCTTAGTATGATATTTCTATAAGGGTTTTTAAAATATATATTTTAAAAGAATCTATTATCTTCTTTTAAATAAATCATATGCTTTCGTATATGGATATACCATATGTACACAATATAAAGCGTCTCTCAACCAAAGTGACAGTGACGCAGTAGATAAGGTGGTACTAGGAATCGTTATCTCGAGTTCCTGGATGAGCTCGGAGATGTGGTGGGTCAAGTTGGTGGTAGAAACATCCTAATCGGTGGTGACTTCAACACACGTTCGATGTCCTGGGACCCTAGGGTGTCCAATTGGAGGGGGATCCTTGTTGAGAAATGGGCCGCGGAGAGAGACCTTCGTCTCGCTAATGTCGGGATTGTGCCTACGTGTGTCAACCCTCATGGTTCATCCGTTGTGGACCTTACCTGGATTTCCGCTGATCTTCTGGGTTGTGTGACAGGTTGGTCGGTCAGTGAAGATGCGGAGTCATTGTCTGATCACTGCATGATTACCTATGTTGTGGCGGACGTGAGGTCTGGACCTTCCGACGATAAAATGCGCGTTCCTGATCCGCACCCGCGTTGGAATTACGCGAGGATGGATATGAGGGTGTTAATTATGGCCCTAGAATGGGATGGGGCTGTTGGTCCTGTTCTTGGCATGGATACGCCGGCCGAGGCCTTTGCTGATTGGACCGACCGTGTCCTGAAAAGGGCATGCGATTTCGCGGCTCCTCGGGCTGGGAGACCTGTGCGGCGGAGGAGTAGCGCATACT
>NW_022639701.1:211663-214670 GCF_010583005.1 Odontomachus brunneus
TGGTTCATCCGTTGTGGACCTTACCTGGATTTCCGCTGATCTTCTGGGTCGTGTGACAGGTTGGTCGGTCAGTGAAGATGCGGAGTCATTGTCTGATCACCGCATGATTACCTATGTTGTGGCGGACGTGAGGTCTGGACCTTCCGACGATAAAATGCGCGTTCCTGATCCGCACCCGCGTTGGAATTACGCGAGGATGGATATGAGGGTGTTAATTATGGCCCTAGAATGGGATGGGGCTGTTGGTCCTGTTCTTGGCATGGATACGCCGGCCGAGGCCTTTGCTGATTGGACCGACCGTGTCCTGAAAAGGGCATGCGATTTCGCGGCTCCTCGGGCTGGGAGACCTGTGCGGCGGAGGAGTAGCGCATACTGGTGGTCACCCGATATTGCGGAACTTTGCGAGAGATGTGTACGGGCCAGACGACTGCTCACGCGCTTCAACAGCAGACAACACTTGCGTCGGATCGATGTTGCGGCGGATGACTTGGAGGCCAGACGCCTGGAATTGCGCGGCGAGTATCGCGTTGCTCGCGACAATTTGCGGGGCGCCATATCTAAGGCCAAGGCGGCAGCATGGGTGGAGCTGGTCAGAGCTGTCGAGGCGGACCCCTGGAGAAGATCGTACCGGCTGGTTTTGAACCGCTTGAGGCGTTCATACCCTAGGGTTTCGGAGAGTTTTCAACACTGACGTGTTGCGGGCCCTTATAGGCTCCCTCTTCCCCGCTGGTAACGGGAGAGCGATGGGTTCTTGCACGGGGGTCATATAGAGTGAGGAGGACGCTGTGCAGATCGCGGAAACTTATGCTGCCATCCGTCACAAGAAAAGCCAGTCGAACAAGGCGCCGGGCTTGGACGGGATCCGCTCGGTAGTGTGGAGGAGTGCACCGAGGGAATTGGTAGAAAGACTGACCTCGTGTTTTACCGCATGTTTGCGGAAAGGAGTTTTTCTGACCAGTTGGAAGTGCGCCGGTCTAGTTCTAATCCCAAAACCTGGGAACTCTGATGGGCCGCTCCCGAAGGTCAGACCCATCTGTCTCCTCGGTGAATCTGGGAAGATTTTGGAGCGCGTCATTGTCGCCAGGACGCGTGTATGGATGTCGGTGCATCCGAGGGCCGAGCTATCGGATAGACAGTTTGGATTCCGGGAGGATCGCTCTACTTGCGATGCTCTCTTGCGTGTACGACATATCACCACCGACGCTGTCGCACGGGGTGGCGTTGCCATTGCCGTAAGTTTGGATGTGGCGAATGCCTTTAATTCGCTTCCTTTCGCGTGCATCATGGACTCTGTGCGAGCCAGGGGCTTTCCTGGATACATATGCAGGATAATTGGTGCATACCTGACCGATCGTTTTGTGGAGTACCCTGTGGCTGGGGGTAGAGTTGAACGCCATGTTGTTTCAGCAGGGGTACCGCAGGGCTCGGTTTTGGGTCCCCTGCTTTGGAATCTGGCATACGACGCGGTGCTCGGTGTCAGAACCTTCGAGGGGTGCCACATAGTTGGATATGCCGATGACACCTTAGTGGTTGCGACGGCTGCTTCGGTGCAAGATGCTGTAGTCAGGGCCAATTTGCAAACGGCGGCTGTGGTCAGGAGGATTGAGCAGCTGGGTCTCGTAGTGGCCGCAGAGAAAACGGAGGCTATCCTGTTTCACGGGCGTAGGAGACACGAGCACCTGCCTGATATCAGAGTCGGGCACACATACATTCAAGTGGGCAGAACCATGAGGTACCTCGGTATAATCCTCGACAGTAGATGGAAGTTCCACGATCACTTTCGTTTCGTGGCTGACAAAACGATGAAAGTAGCTCAAGCCTTGGGACGGCTTATGCCCAACCTTCGTGGACTGAGCGAGGGGAAGAGGAGGCTGTATGCGACTGCTGTTTTCTCGGTCGTTTTGTATGGTGCGCCCGTCTGGCACGACGCTTTAGTGTCAAACACATCGTTGGCTCGGAGGGGTCAGGCGCCTGTTTTAAGGGTACAACGTTTTGTCGCTATCCGCGTAATAGCAGAATACAGATCTGTATCATTGGAGGCTGCTGCATTGCTGGCGCTCATCCCTCCGTTCTATCTGCTGGCGGCCTTTTACAGCAGGACGTACGAGCGAATCAGGGAGCTCAAAATGTACGGCATGTGGACACCTGAGGAGGAGCAAGCCGTAAGGACAGGTGAGAGGCTTCTTCTGTTCAGACAGTGGGAAGTCCATCTTAGGCAAAGGAGACTGTCCGGTGCGCGGATCCGTGACGCCATTAACCCAAATTTTTGAGAATGGATTGGACGTCACAGAAAAAGGGGTTTAACTTTCCATATGACCCAATTTTTGACTGGACATGGTTGTTTTCGAGACTACCTGAACCGTATCGGGAAGGACGTGACTAACGTGTGCGCGCATTGCGATGCTGGTGTAGACAGTGCACAACATACCCTCGAGTTTTGTCCCGCATGGTCTCGGGAGAGACTGAATTTGCGTGGGATTGTCGGTCAGGAATTATCCCTTCCCGCCTTTATACGTGCGATGCTCTCCTCTGAAGATGGCTGGAAAGCCGCTCTGAAGTTTGCGAGTGAAGTGATGGGCAAAAAGGAAGATGCTGAGAGGGAGAGAAATAACCGTCGGGATAGAAGAGCCCCCCCCCCTTCTGTATCGCCGCGCTGGGATGACTCGCCTTCCAACTGATTTTCGACTCTTAGCGTGGAAGAGAATGAGATGCCCGACTAACATGGATGGGGAGTAGCGGTGCACGCGCGCGGTGCCGTGTCTGCTGTAAGGGCGGTATGGGACATGCGGCCAGTGTGCACGGCAACATGGACAGAAGGAGTGTCGTCACACCTACTGGTGTAAAGTCGCCGAAGAATGTGTTTATCTGGGCTCGGCCTCCCATTTCGGAAGCGACGCTTTGGGGTAGGGGGCAGCTGGAAGAGTTAGTGTAACTTCCAGCTGTAAATTAGTTAGGTTGGCGTGATTAGCGCCTGCTGGGGATCACCTGGAATGTCATACGCAAGCGG
>NW_022639701.1:216379-216973 GCF_010583005.1 Odontomachus brunneus
TATATATATATATATATATATATATATATATATATATATATATATATATATATACACAGGGTGTTCCCAAAAGGTGGTACCAAATTTTAGGAGTATATAGTACTCGTTAAAACAAACCAAAAACTCTTAATGAATAGTACTCCGGAAACCTTTTATTTCTGAGTTATGAAGCATTTTGTTCTGTGAAAAATAGAAAATAAATTAAATCTACAATAAATGTTCAATGTGCCTTCGGCTTATGTCAATACATATTTCGGCATGTTTCGTTATTGAAGGTCAAAAAGTCCAGGTTTATTTCGTATTTGTTGACAACAGTTTCCAAGTCTCTTAATCAGTTCATTCACGGACGCCCTTATAGAAATATCATACTAAGAATCATTCATAATTACTTATTATCCAGTATTTTTAATACGGAAAATAAGTAATTATCAATGATTCTTAGTATGATATTTCTATAAGGGTGTCCGTATGTGATCACCTAATTACGCAGGGATTGTTGTATTCAACTTTGGATTGTGGACCGTGTCTAATTTTGTGTTATCTGAAAAATGGCTAATTTGTACACAAATTCTGCAATGACGTTATTTTACCATG
>NW_022639701.1:216983-218707 GCF_010583005.1 Odontomachus brunneus
GATGTTCATTTTATGTATTGCAGAGCAAATGGCAATGCTTCAAAAGCAGCACGCTTGTATCATGCTGCTTATCCGAATCGCCGACAGCCAAGTAGAAGAGTGTTTAGCAAAATTGTGTGTTGAAATGGACGGAGGGCACATTGAACATTTATTGTAAATTTTAGTTATTTTCTATTTTTCACAGAACAAAATGCTTCATAACTCAGAAATAAAAGATTTTCGGAGTATTGTTTATTAAGAGTTTTTGGTTTGTTTTAACGAGTACTACATACCCCTAAAATTTGGTGCCACCTTTTGGGAACACCCTGTATAATATATATACGTAAATAATGTGTATTACACAGGGTTGAGTAAGTTAGATTTTTTTAAACTAATTTAAGTTAAAAGTTAATGATCTAAAAATAAACTAAGTTTATGTTAAAAGTTCTTAAACTTTTTAACTTAATTTTATTTGATTAAATTTTATCTTGTTGTTAAACTTTTGTATTACAAGTGACTTTTGTTAAGTTGCAATAAAATAAAAAGTAAAATTTTAAACTAGGATGAATTATCTATATTTGTAACAGAATTGAATATTATCACAAATAATTATTATCCTTAAAATATTTAAGTATTAATAATTACTTATAAGTGCAGTATTGTTGTCGTTAATGTGTATCACATGTTTTTCATCATTAAAATGTTGGAAACATGAATGTTGTACTCAGACAGCACAAAGACGTTTTAAAAACGTATTAAAAACGTATGTACTGGACGTTGTGTATGTATTTAAAACGTCCATTTCAAATCCACAAACGTTTTTAGGACATTTTAAAAACATCCGTTATTACTTTTATGGATGTTCAAAAGACATCCAAATTAAGGACCCACTGGACTAAAACTGAACGTTCTTAGAACAAAAATAGAATATTTGTAATCTTGAATATTAAACGTTCCTAACCACCAAAAGAATATTTAAAAGACATTTGAAAAAGCATTTTTAAAAACGTTAAAAATAATGAGATACTCAGACAGCACAAAATATTTATAAAATATTTACAAAATATTTATAAGATTTATTTGAAAATTTTTTAGGTTTATTTGAAAAAATATTTACTTGGTTCAAAAGTAAATAAAATACAAATAAGTCATTTTGTAAATTTAAATAAATTGTTTTCTGATAATAAAAAAAACTAATTTGAAACACAAAAAAGATACTTTTAATATAATTTTAATAGTAGTATGTGTTTATTAAACCCTTACGGGATACATAGCGGACTCCCGCTCCGCTTACAACAAAAAGACAAAAATAAAAAAACGCAAGCTATTCCACACAAAAAACGCACCAGAAAACGCATGATACGCCTGAGAAAGAGAGAAATCACAACATTCAATCATCCAATCATCCATCTTCACTCATCTCTGGACCTCCGCTTCCGCTGCACTTTCCATTTCCTCACCCGAACTCTCATCCATTTCCAGCCATCCACCTCCCTCCCTTATCTCCTCTAATCTTCTCATCCACACCTCACCTTCTCCTTCTTCTCCCAGTACCTCACCTATCATCTCTCGCCACCCCTTTTCCACCCCCCAGTTTGTACATTCCTCCCATATGTGCTCCCAAGTTTCCTCTCTTTCTCCACACATCCTACACTTTCTTTCCTCCTCCCCTTCCCAATATCTACCCCCTCTCATGCCTTCACCCAGCCTAAACTTAGCCACCCTCTGCCATTTCTTCTCCTTCC
>NW_022639701.1:218717-224622 GCF_010583005.1 Odontomachus brunneus
CCTCTCGCCATTCCCTTCCTGGGCCTCACCTCCCTATACCCTCCCCCCTCCACCCACACCGTTATCGGCTGGTGATCAGAGTCCACCCAATCCTCCACCTTCAATTTTTTAACTCTCCCTCTCGTCTCCTCATTTCCTATCACATAATCTATCACGGTCCCCCCCTTCCCTCCCGTATATGTCAATTCCCCCTCCTCATCCCCTTTTGTGCATCCGTTCATTATCGACCATCCAAGTTCCTTTACATAATCACACAATCTCCTCCCTTCCCTATTCATCTTTTTGTCCTTCGATTTCCTCACTCTCTCCCATACCCCACCCTCTCCCTCCTCCTCCATCCCTCCACCTTCCCTTCCAGTTCTTGCATTAAAGTCCCCCCCTATTAACACTCTCACCCCTTCCTCTTTCTCCTCCGTCCACTCTCTTACTCGCCTCGTTTTCTCCTCTAAATCTCCATTAACATACACTCCCACTAACCTCCACCATTCTTCCCCTAACCTTACTTTAACCATTTGAATTCCTTCTCCCCTCTCTACCCTATTCTCCTTTTCTCTCCTTATTCCCTCCCTTATCCCTACAATCATTCCCCCCATAGCTCTCCCTCTTTTACTCTTCCTTCCCGCCTCCTGCACTTCCCAAACATATCCCTTCGGCAACCATCTTTGCACCCTCTCCCAACCTTTCCTTTGTAACCATGTCTCACTCAAAAACATCACATCCCATTCCTTCAGTTTCTCTCTAAAACCCTCCTCCTTATTTTCCATACCAGCCACGTTCCAGTAACCAATTTTGTATTCTTTACCATCTCCTTTTCTTCTATTCCCCCTTCTTTTCCCGTATTTTATCCTCCTGTTCACTTCTTTCTCACCCTCTCTTTGCCTCCCCCCTTCTTCTAAAAAACCTCTTTCGCTAAGTCTGCCCCTTTCCCTCCTCCCTTTTCCTTCCCCTCCTTTCCTACCTCCCTTCCCTTCCATTCCCTTAACTCATCTTTAAATTCATCCCACACCCATAATTTCCCTTCTATCCACATTTTCATATATCCCACCCTAACTACCTTACCTTCCCTCCTATACCTTTCTGCTTCCCTCTTTAGACACCACTCCACCCTCCTCTCTTTTTCCGTCAAGTCATCCAGTATCCACTCCTTCCTATCCCTCAGCTTCACCTTCCCTTTCATCACATCAATTTTCTCCCCGACACTCGCAAACCTTACCCACACCATTTCCCTCCCTTCCTTATCTTTATTCCCCAGCTTCCTTATTCCCTCTACTTTCACTACTGCTCCCGTTGCCCCCACTATCTTCTCCACCTCCTTTCTTACCCCCTCCATCCCCACCTCCTTTATTTTAACCCCTTTAATAATTACATTCCTCTTTCTCTCCTCCCTCTTCCTCCTTTCTCCTTCTAACTCTAACTTCTTCATTCTTTCTTCTAATCCTTTTACCTCTCCCTCACCCCTTATCCCTACCTGCACCATCCCCTCCTCTTCAACCTTTTTCCTTCCTCCCTTCTCGCCTTCACCCCCTCCACCCTTTTCTATATCCTCCACTCTTTTCTCCAATCCGTCTAATCTTTTCCTCATTTCCTCCATCCCCTCTCTCATCTCTTCTCTATCTTCCCTCATTTCTCTCAACTCTCTCCTCATTTCCTTAAAACCCTCCCTTACCTCCCTTAATATCTCTTCCAATCCCCCCTCTTCCTTTCTTACCGGAGAAATCATTACCCTTGCGCTCCTCTTAAAAATTTCTCCCTCCCCCGCTCCTGCCTCCTCCCCCTGAATCTCTTTCCTTTTCTCTCCTCTCTTGAAGGATTCTAATATAGGCACACTGTTTGCCCTACCCCTCGCTAAACTTTCCACCTTACTCGGCCTTCCCACCTTCCTCTTCTCCTCCCCTATCCCCCCCTCCTCCTTTCCCTTCTCCCTTCTTCCCTCTCTTACCCCATTTCCCTCCTGCATCCTGTCTTTCTCCTATCCTATCAACTTTGTCCAATTCAAATTTCGCGCTTTACCTCCTATTCTCTCCTTCTCTACTTCTTAGTTCTACCTGCGGTGTCGCTGTCTCCCCCTTCTTACCCGCTTCCTCTCTACTATCTACTCTATCACCGTTCTCGACCCGTTCTTTCTTCTACCCGTCTAACCTCCAAATCCCACCCGCCTACTTTCACCTCTGCCTTCTAACCCCCTTTCCCCCGTCCCTTCCCCTCACTCTCCCAACACCACTTGCTCTTTCCCTATCCACTCACCACCTCACCCTCCACCACACCCTCCCTATCCTCTGAAAATTCTTTCTCACTACACACACTTCCACACATACGTCAGTCACTCCAGCTACCGGAAACGGAAGTCTCTAATATAATTTTAATATAATTTCAAAATAATTTATTTAGATTTATAAAATGATTTACTTGTACTTTATTTATTTTTAAAACAAGCAAATACTTATTTAAATATAGTTTTTACGTAAAAAAAAAAACTAATTTTCTTCTTGTAAGGAAGTCATTTTTTTTCTAGAAATTTATAATTTTACAGCTCATTTTTAACACAAATTTAAAAAAATATTACTTTATATTTATTACATATTTTCAAAAATCTAACAAATACTTTTTTAAGTTAAGAAATTATATTTAAAAAAATATATTTCTTTGATTTAAAGAATTTTTTTAGTATTACCAATTTAAATTTCGATTTTATTATTGTTCCATTAATTTAGTAATTATAAATAATTACATTAATTTTTTTATGTATACTATTTATAAAAATATTTACAAAATATTACTACAAATATTTATTTTTTGTTTACTATAAATATTGTATAAAATATTTAACCTATATTTTAATAATACTTTAAATAATGATTTTGATACTTTTTTCTTTATATATAGAAATATTTCTGAAATATTTACGTAATATCTTTAAAAAATAATTCGACCTAAATATTTATGAATCTTTATCATAAATATTGTGTGCTGTCTGGGTACCCAGACAACACAATGTCTTAAAGATAATCTTTAAGACGCCTTAAAGACATTTATACGTAAATCGTCTAAAAGATATTTTAAAAATGATCTTTAAGACGTCTTATGTCCCGTTTTTAAACATTATATTGTCTGGGTAAGTTCTTTTTTTCCATTAAGAAGTGTTTTCCTTAACGGATTGGAAAAATATTATTTTTTTTAAATATTTAATGAATATCAAATTTCTATTAAATATTAAGAAACAAAACATTTTTTCAAACGTTAAAAAAAATTTTTTTTAATGAAAAATAGAAACTTATTCTATTATTTTTAATGTTTTAAAAAATGTTCTTTAAATGTTTTTAAAATGTTTTTAAATGTTTAAGTGTTTTTATTGTTTTTGTTAGTTGAGTTTCTTATTAATAATGCAAATTGAGGAGTTAGTTTGTTCGCAATTTTCAAAAACTTGTAATGATAACTTTTTCGATGGAACTAACCAATCACATCATCGTTTGATAGATACAATTGTTCCAATAGAGAAGATAAATTAATCGATTGTTTAAATTCATTCGTGTTGGTGAAACCGGCTTATACTATTAATAAATGAAGGCATATGCGAGCTTAACATATGTTCCTTAGAAATATAAAATGGACGTCTTTAAAACATACAAAAGTCAACGTATTTTGTACATCCACTAATGTACGTAATTAATACATCCATATTAGGTTCATGGACGTTGGGACTAAATAAAAACCAAAATTGGACGTCCACTGGACGTCGTGTGCTGTTTGGGTAATACACCAACATTTAATAATCCATTTATTCTTCACCCGCAATATCCACATTTATTTGACTGTATGAAAAAGAAAAAAACATTAAACTCAATAATTTATAATTCATAATGAAATATATTAAACCAAAATAATGTGTGCAAACTAAACAAAAATATGCTTCATTAAATTCTAAACTAACCTTAAAATATTATTATAAAGCATAATGTACATACAATCACAAACATTACAAAAATAATATTTCAAAATGCTATAGATACTCACAGGATGTATATTTTTTTTATTTGTGATATCCATTTGTTAAAAAAAAAATGCATAAAGACTAAAATTTTTGTTACATTGTGGCACTCTTCGATCGGCAGTCAAGATATTCTCCGTATTGCGGAAAATAATAGATTCGGCAGAACGACAGGGTATCGAAAGCAGCGGAACGTTTGCGATTGGTCAGATGTTCGATACGCGCAATCCGCGATACGCACAATACGCTCCATGGGACTCCACCCTGAGCGCTAAGTGAGCTTTTACATTTCATTGTTATATATTTTTAGATCTCAAAGAATATGCCAATGGGATGCAAGAGCTCACTGAGCGCTCAGTGAGCAATTGTAGTACTGAATGCACCCAATAGATGTAGTCAGCCTTTAAGCCTTAAGAAATTGACCAATCACAGTCGACTATTCTTTTCAAATTTGGTTGTGATTAGTTAATTTCTTAAAGCTTAGAGTTTAAATCACCTATTGTGGTTTGAGACTAAAGATCTTATAAAAGCATAATCATACTAGCGATTGACGACTGATGGCTCCTGTCCACAGGACGTAGCAATTGCCGCGCGGCGAAAGTTCCCGCGATAACTAATCAACCCAGCAAACACAGAACATAACTATGATATAACAGGAGTAACATGTAATATAACTGCTGTTATACATTATTAATATTGAGGTTATTTAATTTCCTTTATAACTGCGATATAATTATGTTATAAAACTGTTATATTATTATGTTATTTACTGGTTAAGTTACATCAACAATATAATAGCAATATAATAGCAATATAACTTTAATATAACATGTTATATAAAAAGTTTAATGTTTGCATTACATTTCAGTTGTACAATATTTTTATACATAAATGTGAAATTATATTATAGGTGTTTCTCGTATATAAAATGTGATATTTTAATATATGCAAGAATCGTTATCACGATATTGTAAAACTAGAGTTCTTACAAAGAGTCTACCCAGCAAACACAGATATATAACAGTTACATTGGCGTAATGAAATGCAATATAACAATATAAATGCCGGAATGTAACATGCAATATAACATGTATGTAGTAGGTTATATAGATGTTGTTGTAATTTCCTACTCACACGTGTTACAGTTATATAACGTGAATATAACATAAAAGTACATGTGACTAAAAAGTTATATAAAAGTTATATGTTATTTGTTAGCAAATTAACACATATATTTTTTTGTTGAATTCCAACGATTTATTCATTAGTATGGTTCAGATAAGTAATAATGTATGATTATTTTATCTAAATAATAAAAAAAAAACTGACATTTTATATTCCGTATTATTTCAATTATTCGTGAAACTCGCGTGGTTTCGATCCTATGTCAGGCGGGCACCCATTTTTAGATCATGTTGTTCAAATGCTTAACTTCAATGATCGTCCGGGAACTGGTGATGCTGATGCGCAATAACGATATCTCTCTCTTGATAGATAATATTTACAATATATTCTTATATCGTTCAAAAAATGTTATGACATTTGTTGGTAAATGTTTGACACGACAATCACAATATGATTAATATTGATACAATGTTGTATCAGTAATCAAATTTAACCTACAGTATCAAATTTAACCTACAGTATGTTGTATTAGTAATCAAATTTTAACCTACAACTCGCAAAAGAGAGAGAATATTCCTTCTTTCTCTCTTACAATATTTTGACAGAGTAAGATTATGATTAGACTCTTTGTAAGAACTTTAATTTTACAATATCGTGATAGCGATCCTTGCATATATTAAAATATCACATTTTATATGCGAGAAACACCTAAAATATAATTTTACATTTGTGTATAAAAATATTGCACAACTGAAATTTAATGCAAACATTAGACTTCTTATATAACATGTTATA
>NW_022639701.1:224652-226240 GCF_010583005.1 Odontomachus brunneus
ATACCCTTATAGAAATATCATACTAAGAATCATTGATAATTACTTATTTTCAGTATTAAAAATACTGGATAATAAGTAATTGTCAATGATTCTTAGTATGATATTTCTATAAGGGTATTAAAGTTATGTTGCTGTTATATTGTTGTAAAACTATATTGTAACTATGTTACAATATGATCTAAAAATGAGTGACCGCCTGACGTAGGATCGAAACCATGCGAGTTTCACGAATAATTGAAATAATACAGAATATGAAATGTCGGTTTTTTTTTTAATTTTTTAGACAAAATAATCATACATTATCACTTATCTGAACCATACTAATAAATAAATTGTTGGAGTTCAACAAAAAAACACATATCTTTGCTGGAACATTACTTAGTTATTTTGTAGTTATATAACATTAATTGATTATATAACATTAATGTTCTTATACCCTTATAGAAATATCATACTAAGAATCTTTGACAATTACTTATTATCCAGTATTTTTAATACTGAAAATAAGTAATTATCAATGATTCTTAGTATGATATTTCTATAAGGGTATAACCATAATATAACATGATATATTACATGTTACATCTATGAGTGGGAAATAATAACATAACAGCAACATATCAGTAACTTTCATGCAATATTATCTGTTATAATCATTTCTGTTGCAGTTATATAACATTGATATAACTGTGTTTGCTGGGAATATACCGTTTTTCCGTAAGAACTTTTAAGCTCTTACGGAAAGCAGCGCATCGATTGGCTATTTTGCGAACTCCCGTTGCGTGCCTTATAGAAATATCATACTAAGAAATACTGAAAAATTATTAGTGATTAAATATTACCAGTAATTCAGTAATTTTTTGGCCAGTACTTAATTTCTGGTAAATACTGATAATAAAATCACTGTTAAATATTGACAGTAATCAAATACTAAGAATTATTATGCAAAAGTAAAAAATGAGAAAATCATAATGTTTACAAAAATATACTTATATTCCTAATTTTCTCATGTCTCATAAACTACTAGATATCGAAGGTTGTCAAACACATTCCAAACTTTCATGAATCCTCCTGCGATAATTTCGATCCCAAGCGGTTATACACCGCTGTGCACCCCCCACCCATGTCCTGACCGCATTAAACTGTTGCTTAACCTGACGATCGGCGCGCACGCGCCGGTGACTCTGATGACTCCAACGATGTTCTTACAATTCATGCTTATATAATGTATCCTTATATTGTTCACAGTATATTATAACATACTTAGCAAACACCAAATAATAGTTATATAATTTTTACTTGTTGTTTATTAAATAATTTGTTGATAGATATTGAAACAATGCAACATTCGATATGCGATGAATATTGATGTAATGTAGTGAACCAGTGATAATTACTTTTACATTTTTAACAAAATGTTATAATGATAATCCAACAAAAAAAAATTAAAAAATCCAAGAAAATCCAAATTAAACAAATCGAATTACTAAATTTTGAGAGAAACTTTTAAAAAATATTATTTAAAACAATAGTGTTGTTTCATCAAATGACATAGTTTCCTTGAACGAAATAAAAGTTTTATTTTCAT
>NW_022639701.1:226532-226641 GCF_010583005.1 Odontomachus brunneus
ATTTCTAAGGTTATTTAGATCTTGTGGTTTTGTTTTGTAAACTATTTCTTTTAAATAACCCCACAAGAAATAATCTAATGCTGTGAGATCGGGTGATCTGGCCGGCCAT
>NW_022639701.1:226934-227046 GCF_010583005.1 Odontomachus brunneus
ATTGCTGGAACTATTTGATCTCGTAACATATTCTCGTAGATTGCTGCTGTCAAATTTCCTTCAATAAAGAAAGGACCGATGATTGAATTATTCAATAAGCCTGCCCAAACAT
>NW_022639701.1:227886-234974 GCF_010583005.1 Odontomachus brunneus
AATCTTAACAGTACTTTGCGTAAGTATTTCATCACTTAGCAAAGTATTATATATTAGTATTTAAATATTGACAATGTTCTGCGTAAGTATTTTATCACTGGACGAAGTATTACATATCAATATTTAAGTATTGAAATCAATCATAAGGTAGGATTTGTAACATTAAAACATTGAAATACTTGAGTACTAAAAGCTGTATTTGAATCACAGAATATTACTAAATACTGTACTTTTAATACTAAAAATAAGTAATTAATCAATGATTCTTAGTATGATATTTCTATAAGGGGTTGCTGCGTCCTGTGGGCAAAAACCGTAAGAACAACACAATTAGTACTTGCTTTTCTTTTGGGCCGTGTTCCATTTTTACTACCAATACTGAAAACCTATAGTATATCTACAGTATATTTTTTCGAATGCATATATAACAAAACATTATGTAAGATATCTTTTGATGACTTCTTGTTCAGTTTAAAAGTCGACTTTTTGTATAACTAAAAAGACATCTTTTACATATCTTTTTATCTTACCGAAAAGATGATTTTAAAAGTATATCTTTTCGTCAACAAAAAATAGTTATAATATTTTAAAGACGACTTTTCGGCATCGTTTAATCTACCTTTATAGAAATATCATACTAAGAATCATTGATAATTACTTATTTTCAGTATTAAAAATACTGGATAATAAGTAATTATCAATGATTCTTAGTATGATATTTCTATAAGGGTAGACGAAAAGACGACTATAAAAAGACATCTTTTCGGCATCTTTTAGTCTTATGTGCCGTCAGGGTTATATGTTATATTTATTATTATGTTATATTTTATATTTAATTTTCCATAAGTATAAATCATACAGTATCATACTATACACACTTACCTGTTTACAATTACGACATAACCTGTCATCGATCTTTATTGTCTAACAACTGTAGGCAGCATGAATCAGCTTCAATGGACAACCAATTAGAATCGTGCTATACTTATTGCTCATCGACGCCATTTTGCTTCAAAACTAGACATTGTCCAGACTTTTTCTTATAGGAACTCTAATTTACATAACAGTAACATAAGACGTACCGTAAAAATGGACCAATCGAGTATTCACAAAAATGGCAACCTTACGGTTCGACGATACTTAAAGTGATTGGTCAATTCTTATGTCTTATGTCATTGTTATGTCAAGTCGTGTGCGGCGCCCTTAACTGCGATATGTTCGGACCACTAATATATATATACTACTTGGAACTGAAATATATACTATTTGAAATATATACTACTTGGAACGCGCGCTGCCTCTTGAGGCGTGCGAAATGAAAGAGAGATTCCTTGTTTCCTCTCTTATCCTTGTCTGGTTCATAGTATAGTCGAGAGTGGGGAGAATGTGATACAATCCAAGTTAAAAGTTAGAGATAATATAAAAAGCAGTGACCACTGAATGGCAATGACTTAAGCTTATGAACGAAAGTTTAAGATATAAAAAAATATTTTTTCTCATTTATTAGTATTTACTTATCGATTTATTATTAAGAAAAACAAAGCAAAGATAGTTCCTAATTCGGAGATTCAGTTTATGTTTAGAAATCAGCCGACTTAGCTTTTGATTCAGACTGTACTAGACAAAGACAGAGCGCTGTTCGAGACCTACAAGCATGCTCTCTCTCATCCCGCAATACTCAAGAGGTAGCGCGCGTTCCAGATAGTATATATTTCAGTGGTATATGATAGTATATATTTCAGACAACGCTTTCAACGACATCTGTGGGAGATTGGGGGGAATTATTGAGCGGTTGGGTTATTTTATTTTTGGATTCATATTGCTACGGCAACAGGTTTCAAATAATTTTACCTTGCACAATGTTCTTTACTGAAGAAAAGAAGAAACATTGAACAGAATGAAATAATTGTAAGAGCTCATTTTTGCGGAGAATTTGATAAATAAAAACATGTGATCAGGATCTAAAAAATCTTATATACTCTTTTGATATACTTGTATATAATGTCGAATATTATTATATTATGTCTTTATTATTTTAATATTTATGCGCCAATAAAACCAATTTTTTAACGAAAGAACGTACGGTCTTATATTACGTTTATGAGGGTACGCAACTTTTTTTTTATGCTTGCTTTTACGAGAAAGCTCATGTTGTCGTCTGGCCGTTTGGTTGGCTGGATGTGACACAGCCGAATTTCGAGCAACATCGTCTATGCCGACATCTTGCCTTCTAGACGTCCAGTTAAGAAAGAAAAAAGTCGCCACGAAAGTTTAATTGCATAAATGCATTCCATAAAACTACAATGGTTAAATCAAAATAAGAAAACTCAATCAGTGACACATACGCATACTTAAATAGAAAAGAAATACTTACACTACGCTTGTAAAATACGAATGTCAGTTTATATTTCTCTTGTATATAAAATATTTTATATTATTATGTTTATTCTTGCCTACCCAGAGAGAAAAGTTACGTTGATTCGATGTCCCTTATAGAAATATCATACTAAGAATCATTGATAATTACTTATTATCCAGTATTTTTAATACTGAAAATAAGTAATTATCAATGATTCTTAGTATGATATTTCTATAAGAGGTTTACCAGACATCTATATGAAACGTCTATCTATCATCTACGTCTAATCTAGATTAAGATCGATATCGACCTAAAAACGGTCCACATTTTGATGTCTAATAGATCGTCATTTCGATGTCTTATCGATGTTAACTTTAGATGGCCGTGGTAAGACGAATACCCATACAGCACAGTAATGTTGAATCAATGTTGAAAGAATGTTGAATTGCAACAATGTCAATATTGCAGCAACATTGAGAAACATTGAATCAACGTTGCACAAATCTTGATATAATGTAAAAATGTTCGCGATTGTTGATTTTTTCTTGATATTTTAATGTCTTATTTATTCTTATCTTTTATTTCATAAAAAAACTAATTCCTAATTTTCTTCATGTCTAATAACTGCTAGAAACCGAAGTGTATTAAACACACTCTAAAACTTTCGCGAATCCTCTCCTCGATAATTTCGAATCTGAAACAGTATGCCGGTCACCCACCCATCCATCCTGACTGCATTACTTTACCTGACGATCGAGCGGCACGTAGTGATTCCAATGACTCCAACGATGTTCTTACAATTTATACTTATAAAATGTATACTTACAGTGTTCACAATATATTATAACATACTTAGCAAATATACGCGTTGATTCACCTATCTATTTTATTTCATATCTCTAAAGTTTATGTAGTTATTTGCAAAATAACTTTTTCTTCTAGTTTAATGTTTTTCAAGTAATATAATTTCACACTTCTATCTTTGTAATGTTATAATTGAAACGGAAATCTAAAAAAAAACTGACATCTTTACTTAGAATAAATTTTTTACGCAAAACGCGCACGATAGCGATTACGAGTCAAAATTTACAAAACAGTAGAGCAACTCGTTTTTTATATAAAAGAAATACTTTTATATAAAAGAAAAAAATCTTTACGTCTTAGTAAAAAAAAACGATCTAAAATGTATTAATTTTATTAATGAATAAATTAAGTCTAACTTATTTATTAATAAAATATAAAGAAAGGACCCCGCACAAAACCTATGGAAAATAGTTTTCAGTCAAATTGGCTGAAATTTCACTATGTTATAGTTTTCGCCATGCTGATAAAAAGTTATCATTGCACCAAGTCCCAAAAGTCAATATTTCCCAAGATATAAAGGGTCAAAGTAGTGAAATATGGTCATCCGCAGTAGTAAGACGTATGTTATAAGTATAAGTGATACATTGATATTTATTCACAAAATTAATAAAAATCATTTTTACATATATATATGTAATAAATATTTAGTTCCGCAATATATATGTATATGTATATATAGGGTGGGGCACAAGTATCGGACCGGTGAAATATCTCGAAAAATATAAGTTTTACAAAAAACTGTTTCAGATCTTAAAAATATTGCGGAACTAAATATTTATTACATATATATATGTAAAAATCGATTTTTATTTATTTCGTGAATAAATATCAATGTATCACTTATAACATACGTCTTATTACTGCGGATGATCATATTTCACTACTTTGACCCTTTATATCTTGGGAAATATTGACTTTTGGGACTTGGTGCAATGATAACTTTTTATCAGCATGGCGTAAACTATAACATAGTGAAATTTCAGCCAATTTGACCGAAAACCATAGGTTTTGTGCGGGATCCTTTATAGAAGGAAAAGGATATTATAGTAAGATAGTGTGATATCATATTAAGGGGTACAGCCAGGATAGCGGGTCTTAAAATATCAGTAAACAAATATCCTGTGTATCTCAAGTCAAATCTCTAGTAAAAATGAAAACATTTTCACGCATAAAGCAAAAGATATATATTAGACGTCGATTCAATATCGAATAGATGTCTAGAGAGATTATAAATAATCGACAAAATATAATTTTATCGAAAACTTTATTTTAATAGTCAATATATTATGAATGGATTCTAAAACATTAAAATTTACTCAAAATAGAAGACGTCTAAATTGCCATTTTTCTAGACATGCATTTAGACTAGACATAACTTAGATTTCTCCGACATCGGTTAGATGTCGAATCGACGTCAGCGTTCTCACTGGGTAACACAAAATTTCTGATTATTATTCTCAGTCGTACTTACGATTAAATAAATTCACAATATCCCAACACTTTCCGAGTTGCCAAATATTCGCGCGGCTCTTGTCATCTTTATAAATAAAAAAAAGACTCGAACAGCACAATGTCCAAAACCCTTATAGAAATATCATACTAAGAATCATTGATAATTACTTATTATCCAGTATTTTTAATACTGAAAATAAGTAATTATCAATGATTCTTAGTATGATATTTCTATAAGGGAACTGGGACATAATATGTCTTTAAGACATCTTTAAGACAACTGAAAGACGTGTTATGTTCAGACGTCTTAAAGTCGACTTAAAGACGTCTTAAAGACGTCTTATGTCTCAATTTTGGACATGTGTGCTGTTTAAGGAGGGTCAATAAGTCTATCGAAATGACTTAAGAATTGAAGTTCTAATAATATTTTATAAAGAGAATTTTGAAAACAGATAAAGACAAACATGAAAGAGTCATTTCGACACGAGTACTTAATCTTGAAAGCACTTGCACCTGCACGAGATTCGCCAAAGAACTGATTGCGTGGGCGTCGTACCTTCGAAGACGTGGAGCAAAGACGTATATCTACATGTGTACACCAAAGTGGTCTTTAAGAGGGGGTATGAAGTCTTTTACTTTCTTATTCTATTGGCTGGAGTCGAAGTGTTTTGGACGGCCTCTTTTCTCGCCGCTCTTCATCGCGGATCGTTTTCTGTTGTTCACTGTTGGTGTAAAATACACGGCCACAGAACCAAGGTGTTAATGAAACTGCCGCACTCTTGCGTATGCAGCCATCTGTACTCACAACATTCTTCCTCGCTTCACAAGTACAATCATAAACGATGTTAACTCACGGTAAACGTTGATCATTTCCAAAAAAAATTGGAAGAAATTAAAATGGGGGGTAAACAATTTCACAACAGAACATTTCCTACGTAATGTTCAATTAATTCTAACTAATTTTGACAATCTCTTTTATTAATTTAAAAAATTTTTTATTAATTTAACCTTTGCCACTTTTATTAAGTTTAACAAATTAATCTTCTTAATTGAAATAACCACAATTAGATTTTATTTCTTAGCAACTTTACAAAATAAAGAAGTGTTGACAGAGCAGTGCTTGAGATCAATCTCAGCAAACACAATAATATAACAGTTACATCGTCATAATATAACGTGCAATATAACATATTTCTTAGATAGCAAGGTGACATCTTTAGACATCTTTAGACGTCTTTAGTCAAATAATATTTACATTAATCGAAAAGTATACAACTTCACTTTACTATAAAACTGGTCTCTATAGTACAAGCTTTGCCGTCTTGTGATCATCGTTCTTATATATATTAATGCATCATATTTTATGTACGAGAAAGATACGAGAAAACGGAAGCCATCCAGCAAATAACCCAGCAAACACAAAATATAACTGTGATATAATACCCCAGATAACCAAACCTGCACGAGCAGATTTTGTGCAGAGTCTGTCAACAGTATCTGTAGACAGAATGGCAAAAGATTGCACACAGAATCTGTTCTGACGACAGATTGGTGACAGACTGCGCGCAGAGCCTGTCGACAGACTCTGACGACAGATTGACGGCAGATTGTGCGCAGATTCTGTTTCCTAGATAGGCTATTTAATTCTATTAAGGGCCATATACACGCTATTAAATGGGGCAGTTTCACATACATACCATGTAAAACTCCGAGAGGAGTCAAGATAATTATATTGTGCAATAATTGTATACATATAAGGTGATTCAGAAATACTTTTACAAACTTGGAGGGTGGGTTCCTCATACCAAAACAAGAAAAAAACTTCATATAAACATATGACCTTTAATCCTTAGTTTTTCAGTTATTACACCGTGTGGGAGTATTTGAAAGGGTGCGACAGTCCATGATCTAACGAGTGTATGCGTGTGTGGAAGCAAGAGAAGAACATTTTGAACATTTATTATAAGTTTCTGAGTTGATGACAGTTTCACTTGCTTATAAGTTGAAAATGTCTAATAGATGTGTAATTATGTTTTTTCATTAATAACTGAAAAACTAAGGGTTAAACCTATATAGAACAAAATATCTCATAGACGTATATAATAAATCTATAAATCTATGGAACATCTATGTTTATAGAAAATGTTATCTATATGTATAATATATGTAAATGTAATGTTAAGTAATAAACGTATATAAGCACAAATCCATAATACATATAAAATATATATATATATACATAAAACGTGCATGGAATAATGTACAATTTACAGCTAATAGATATTTCTTTGAGGTATAAACAATGTGCGTAAAATATATATATAGTGACATATTACTGATGTCTAATAGACGTATGGCATACGTATATAATATATATATATATATATATATATATATATATATATATATATAT
>NW_022639701.1:235212-235461 GCF_010583005.1 Odontomachus brunneus
CCCTTATAGAAATATCATACTAAGAATCATTGATAATTACTTATTTTCAGTATTAAAAATACTGGATAATAAGTAATTATCAATGATTCATAGTATGATATTTCTATAAGGGTATTATGCGCCCAGATAGAACAAATGTTAAAATCAAGTGATAAGACGTGTTTAATTTGTATATGTAAGGCATCTTTAAGAGATTATTTACAATAAATACCCAGATAACAGCGAGAATTGAAAAAGAATTCAGTCGTA
>NW_022639701.1:235471-236559 GCF_010583005.1 Odontomachus brunneus
CGACTGAATTCTTTTTCAATTCTCGCTGTTATCTGGGTATTTATTGTAAATAATCTCTTAAAGATGCCTTACATATACAAATTAAACACGTCTTATCACTTGATTTTAACATTTGTTCTATCTGGGCGCATAATACCCTTATAGAAATATCATATTAAGAATCATTGATAATTACTTATTATCCAGTATTTTTAATACTGAAAATAAGTAATTATTAATGATTCTTAGTATGATATTTCTAAAAGGGGTTATGTGAGTACTTATTGTATAGATAGCCTCATAGTTTATATTTCAAAGAAATATCTATTAGCTGTACATTGTACATTTTTCTATGCACATTGTATATACGTGTTTTATATATATTATAGATATGTGCTTATATTACTTAACATTATATATAAAGAATCTGAGTATTATTGTATATATCTGAGTATTTATTGTAGATAATCTCTTAATGGTGCCTTAAAGAAAACTTAAACACGTCTTATTACTGAGTTTAATATTAGTTCTATCTGGGTGCATAATAGTCGTATATAACATATTCGTTAATACCCAGCAAACACAAAATATAAATATTATATAACATAGAAGTAATACGTAATATAACGGATGTTATACGTTATTAATGTTAAAGTTGCATAACTTTCTTTTATAACTGCAATCTAACTGTGTTTTGGAACTGTTATAATTCTCTGTTATTTACAGATTATTATATAACACCAACATAACTAAAATATAATATATTATATAACAAGCGTTTATTTGCATTACATCTATGTTATATAGCATTCTTATATCTAAGGATCGGATCATTCACTAGATGGCTTCTGTTTTCTCGTGTCTTTCTCGTACGTAAAATATGATGCATTAATATATATAAGAACGATAATCACAAAACTGCACAACTTGTACTATGGAGTTCACTTTTATAGTAAAAAAAAGTGATATACTTTTTGATAATGGAAATTACTATTACAAAAGTAATCCTTTTTATTTGAATATGTACAGAAAGATGAAAATGAATAAATGAAAATAACTCCAATAGCATAAAATGCCTGAGAACATATTGGGACACTTGACGCCTAGAA
>NW_022639701.1:243210-244213 GCF_010583005.1 Odontomachus brunneus
CCCTTATAGAAATATCATACTAAGAATCATTGATAATTACTTATTTTCAGTATTAAAAATACTGGATAATAAGTAATTATCAATGATTCATAGTATGATATTTCTATAAGGGTATTATGCGCCCAGATAGAACAAATGTTAAAATCAAGTGATAAGACGTGTTTAATTTGTATATGTAAGGCATCTTTAAGAGATTATTTACAATAAATACCCAGATAACAGCGAGAATTGAAAAAGAATTCAGTCGTAGGTCAGCAATTGTGAGTTTATTTTTAGGTGCAAAAAGAATTCTTTTCACTGAACACTGATGAATTCTTTTTGCATTTAAAAATGAACTCAGAATTGGTGACATACGACTGAATTCTTTTTAAATCCCCTATGTCCCTTATAGAAATATCATATTAAGAATCATTGATAATTACTTATTATCCAGTATTTTTAATACTGAAAATAAGTAATTATTAATGATTCTTAGTATGATATTTCTAAAAGGGGTTATGTGAGTACTTATTGTATAGATAGCCTCATAGTTTATATTTCAAAGAAATATCTATTAGCTGTACATTGTACATTTTTCTATGCACATTGTATATACGTGTTTTATATATATTATAGATATGTGCTTATATTACTTAACATTATATATAAAGAATCTGAGTATTATTGTATATATCTGAGTATTTATTGTAGATAATCTCTTAATGGTGCCTTAAAGAAAACTTAAACACGTCTTATTACTGAGTTTAATATTAGTTCTATCTGGGTGCATAATAGTCGTATATAACATATTCGTTAATACCCAGCAAACACAAAATATAAATATTATATAACATAGAAGTAATACGTAATATAACGGATGTTATACGTTATTAATGTTAAAGTTGCATAACTTTCTTTTATAACTGCAATCTAACTGTGTTTTGGAACTGTTATAATTCCCTGTTATTTACAGATTATAATTATATAACACCAACATAACTAAAATATAATATATAACAAGCGT
>NW_022639701.1:244223-244385 GCF_010583005.1 Odontomachus brunneus
CAACTGTTATAATTCTCTGTTATTTACAGATTATTATATAACACCAACATAACTAAAATATAATATATTATATAACAAGCGTTTATTTGCATTACATCTATGTTATATAGCATTCTTATATCTAAGGATCGGATCATTCACTAGATGGCTTCTGTTTTCTCG
>NW_022639701.1:244395-244557 GCF_010583005.1 Odontomachus brunneus
CTGCGAACAGACTCTGACTACAGACTGACGGCAGATT
This sequence comes from Odontomachus brunneus, assembly GCF_010583005.1. Lineage (NCBI taxonomy): Eukaryota > Metazoa > Arthropoda > Insecta > Hymenoptera > Formicidae > Odontomachus > Odontomachus brunneus. The sequence goes on from NW_022639701.1 coordinate 244,433, forward strand.
GCGCGCAGAGCCTGTCGACAGACTATGACTGCAGATTGGCTGCAGATTGCGCGCAGATCCTGTCGTTTCGTAGGTTCTTCAATTAAATTTTCTCATAATTTTTCATAATTACTCATAGAATAAGC
>NW_022639701.1:244567-244793 GCF_010583005.1 Odontomachus brunneus
ATGCATTAATATATATAAGAACGATAATCACAAAACTGCACAACTTGTACTATGGAGTTCACTTTTATAGTAAAAAAAAGTGATATACTTTTTGATAATGGAAATTACTATTACAAAAGTAATCCTTTTTATTTGAATATGTACAGAAAGATGAAAATGAATAAATGAAAATAACTCCAATAGCATAAAATGCCTGAGAACATATTGGGACACTTGACGCCTAGAA
>NW_022639701.1:245243-245473 GCF_010583005.1 Odontomachus brunneus
CTTAATACAATCTGAACGGGACGATCGACCAAATTAATTCGCACATGTAAAAGTACAGTATTTTATTAACATGATAGAAAAATGTCATTATCTGCTCTTTTATTGCAATAATTTTCTATATCCTTCTACATTCTACATTCCTTGGTAGAAAATTAATTTCGAATTATCGTACCAGTCTCTCTTACATTATTTATACGCTAAACGGTTTCGTCTATATTTTGCGGTTTAAA
>NW_022639701.1:245483-245915 GCF_010583005.1 Odontomachus brunneus
CAGGTTTGGCTATCTGGGTAATAGCTATATAACATTTTGGTAACATATTATATTTTTGTTATATATTATATTTTTGTTATAGTTGCAATATTATTTAAGTGGGAAATTACAACTAACGTGTATGTTACATGTAACAAACATGTTATATTGCACGTTACATTCCATTATATTATGACGACGTAACTGTTATATTATTGTGTTTGCTGAGTATATATATAAAATGAACGTTTAACATATGTGTAATAGATGTCTGTTAATCGTAAAGAATATATTATCTTACACACATTCATTAAACACATTATATATGTACATTAATTGTAAATAACACAAGATATATATATTTATATTTCTTTTTTATATACGTATGCCATACATCTGTTAGACATCAATAATATGCCACTATATATATATTTTACGCACATTGTTTATACC
>NW_022639701.1:245925-245997 GCF_010583005.1 Odontomachus brunneus
GGAAAATATATAATAAATATAAAAAAAAATATTTTTTTAAATTTGTAAAATAAGCTGTAAAATTATAAATTT
>NW_022639701.1:246007-246269 GCF_010583005.1 Odontomachus brunneus
TATTACCTCTAGTAAAAATATTTTTAATATAAAATATATAATTATAATATTTTTATAAATTAAGTGATATATGAGTGAAAGCTTATAATCTCTGCGTACAATTAAATACCTATAATTGCTGGGAAATAATAATTTATATTCCAGTTATAGAACATTTCAGCAATATATATACCCAGTAAGCAATTTGCGCGCAGACTGACGTCAGACTGTCGACAGGATCTGTCGAATCCGAGCAGGATCTGTCGACAGATCCATAGACATC
>NW_022639701.1:246279-246406 GCF_010583005.1 Odontomachus brunneus
AAAGGAGAAAATTAGTGTTTTTAAATGTAAAAACTGTTTAAATAAATATCTGCTTGTTTTAAATGTAAATAAAATACAAGTACCCTTATAGAAATATCATACTAAGAATCATTGATAATTACTTATT
>NW_022639701.1:246422-246594 GCF_010583005.1 Odontomachus brunneus
CAAGATTTATCCGACGGTGCAGATTTACCATAAACTTCCACAAGCATTCGATGCGCTTCAGCAGCACTTTTCTTCTAATTGAAACAGAAAATCAAAACTTCCCGCAAATGGTGCTTATTTGGAACGAAACTCGACATTTTCAACGCAGTAAAAATTAAACTTGTTGTGCAAA
>NW_022639701.1:246604-246799 GCF_010583005.1 Odontomachus brunneus
ATATATGAGTGAAAGCTTATAATCTCTGCGTACAATTAAATACCTATAATTGCTGGGAAATAATAATTTATATTCCAGTTATAGAACATTTCAGCAATATATATACCCAGTAAGCAATTTGCGCGCAGACTGACGTCAGACTGTCGACAGGATCTGTCGAATCCGAGCAGGATCTGTCGACAGATCCATAGACAT
>NW_022639701.1:246809-246982 GCF_010583005.1 Odontomachus brunneus
TTATTATCCAGTATTTTTAATACTGAAAATAAGTAATTATCAATGATTCTTTGTATGATATTTCTCCAGTATGCAAATTGAGCGCAGACTGCGCGCAGATTGGCAGCAAATTTAATCAAAAACCCACAGCAAAACCATAGCCATCTGTGTCTACATTAGGCTACGGTTTTGGC
>NW_022639701.1:247039-247197 GCF_010583005.1 Odontomachus brunneus
TAACATTGCTATGATGTTGCAGCAACGGTAAAATGCCCGGGCTTAGAAAGATTACATTGTAATATCATAGCAATATTGAAATGCAATACCCACATAGTCAGTGTTATACCCTTATAGAAATATCATATTAAGAATCATTGATTAATTACTTATTTTCA
>NW_022639701.1:247207-247502 GCF_010583005.1 Odontomachus brunneus
TTTCTGCCGCCAATCTGCCGTCAAATCGCTACAAGCTCTGCGCGGTTTTTGCTGCAATTATGCAGCAATTATCCGACAACAAGTTCTGCCGCATATCTGGCAGCAATTTCGCAGCAAGATTTGATATAACAGATCCTGCATCAAATTTGTTATCTATTTGCCATCAAAAGTTGATATCAAGCTCTGCTCGAAATCTGTTCGCGCAGGTTTGGCTATCTGAGTCTATAAGGGAACTATAAACGTATATATTATATATATATATATATATATATATATATATATATATATATATATA
>NW_022639701.1:247512-247678 GCF_010583005.1 Odontomachus brunneus
AAATCCTACCTTATGATTGATTTCAATACTTAAGTATTAATATGTAATACTTCGTCCAGTGATAAAATACTTACGCAGAAAATTATCAATATTTAAATACTAATATATAATACTTTGCTAAGTGATGAAATACTTACGCAAAGTACTGTTAAGATTAAAAGTATTA
>NW_022639701.1:247688-247995 GCF_010583005.1 Odontomachus brunneus
AGATCTGCGCGATTTCTGCCGCCAATCTGCCGTCAAATCGCTACAAGCTCTGCGCGGTTTTTGCTGCAATTCTGCAGCAATTATCCGACAACAAGTTCTGCCGCATATCTGGCAGCAATTTCGCAGCAAGATTTGATATAACAGATCCTGCATCAAATTTGTTATCTATTTGCCATCAAAAGTTGATATCAAGCTCTGCTCGAAATCTGTTCGCGCAGGTTTGGCTATCTGAGTCTATAAGGGAACTATAAACGTATATATTATATATATATATATATATATATATATATATATATATATATATATA
>NW_022639701.1:248005-248555 GCF_010583005.1 Odontomachus brunneus
TATATATTATATATATATATATATATATATATATATATATATATATATAATGTTCTTGTTTTTAGTAGATATTTACGTAAATAGCTATCTAATAGATATATAGACATCTATCACATCACTTCTATTATACATACAGTATCTGTATACAAGACGGACATTTTCATCATATATAGATATTTAACAGATCAACTCCGAACATCTAATAGATATATACATATCAACTCTAGCTCTCTAATATACATATATTAGATGTAATGTTCTATGTGGGAAGATCATATATTTCTATGGAGTTTTTTTTGTTTTGGTGTGAGGAACCCGCCCTCTAAGTTTGTAAAAGTATTTCCGATTCACCCTGTATACACAATAAGAAATAATTTTAACTTTTTAAAATTTAATTACATCTTTCTTATAAAAAAAATAACAATAATAGAAAAATAACGAGTACAGGTATAGAATAGTATAACGGTTAAATAGCCAGTTTAAATGACCATTTAAAGGCATACGTATGCCATCCCTGGTAAAAATTGTTCTCATAATTTTTCATACAATT
>NW_022639701.1:248565-248683 GCF_010583005.1 Odontomachus brunneus
GATATTAGTAAATTATTAGATAAATATTTATAAATATTTATTTTGAGTTACTTTTTTAAAATATTATATATATATATATATATATATATATATATATATATATATATATATATATATA
>NW_022639701.1:248693-249731 GCF_010583005.1 Odontomachus brunneus
TTCACCCTGTATACACAATAAGAAATAATTTTAACTTTTTAAAATTTAATTACATCTTTCTTATAAAAAAAATAACAATAATAGAAAAATAACGAGTACAGGTATAGAATAGTATAACGGTTAAATAGCCAGTTTAAATGACCATTTAAAGGCATACGTATGCCATCCCTGGTAAAAATTGTTCTCATAATTTTTCATACAATTTCTCATATTATTATTTTTTTAAATGTCATTATGTCATTAAATCAGAACGATTTAACCGTCATGCAATAAGTACTGAAGGCAGCAGCACCGAATAAAATATTAGTTTCACTATGTAAGTAACTTTTACAGAATTTTTGTGATGGTTTATTAAAATATATCATACTTCAATTTTGATAAAATTTAATAAAATCTGAACTGGACGATCGACCAAATTAATTCGCACATGTAAAACCATAGTATTTTATTAGCATGATGAAAAAATGTCATTATCTGCTGTTTTATTGCAGTGATTTTCTATACAGTCCCTGATAGAAAATTAATTTCGAATTATTGTGTTGGTCTTTTTTACATTATTTATATGCTAAACGGTTTCGTCTATATTTTACGGTTTAAATGGCGAAAAAACTCTAACATTTTTCTTCCTTAAACCCTAAGTGGGCAATATAAAGCACTCTTTATCAAGTGAGGAATTGACGTAACCCTTATAGAAATATCATACTAAGAATCATTGATAATTACTTATTTTCAGTATTAAAAATACTGGATAATAAGTAATTATCAATGATTCTTAGTGATCTTAGTGATATGATATTTCTATAAGGGAAGGCGACGGACGATTATCCAAAAGATATCTTTGGTTCAAGTTCGAATCTCACCAAAGAAAATCTTCAAAATTATGAAAAAATAATATAGAAAAACTTTTTTTTTTCGTTTTATATTACAAATATTTATGAGTATTTATGAGAAAGCATTCACATTTTATATACGAGAAACGGGTGTATATCAGTTGGACACGGGGCAATTGGACACAGTCCAATGACAAGTCGCTGTTCC
>NW_022639701.1:249741-249886 GCF_010583005.1 Odontomachus brunneus
AAATTAAGAGTTTGGCCGTAGGTGAGCAGCTCATAGTGGATGATTCCCTGCCAATCCCACCAAACACACAGCAAAGCCTTCCTGGCCGTCAATCCTGGCTTGGCCACCGTTTGCGCCGGCTCACCGCGTTTCGACCACGACCGTT
>NW_022639701.1:249896-251927 GCF_010583005.1 Odontomachus brunneus
ATATTTGTGTATGAAAATATTGCACAATTAAAAAGTAATGCAAACATTAGTCTCCTTATATAACATGTTACATTAAAATTATGTTGCTGAAATATTGTTGGTGTAACATAACTAGTAAATAATATAATAACATAACAGTTTTATAACATAGTTATATCGCAGTTATAAAGGAAATTAAATAACCTCAATATTAATAACGTATAACAGCAATTATATTACATGTTACTCCTGTGTTATATCACAGTTATATTCTGTGTTTGCTGGGTATAAATAAATTACAATAAAAGCTCAGTTAAAAGATATTTAAAAAAATATTATTAAAATAATCTTATTCAGATCAATTGCCAGTAAGCAAAATATCATTACTACAACGTTATTATAATGATATTCAGCAACATGTAACGTTTGTAAGTATGTCGTATTTAACGTTGTCAGCATCATAATGAACAAACTTTGATTTTAAGGTTTCGACAATATTGAATTCACATATGTCATATCGTTGTAATTAATCTTATACTAATGTTTTTAGAACATTCTGTGATAACGTTAAATAATGTTAAATAAACATTTCCGTAACGTCAATTCACATGCCAGGTAGCACAAACATGTTTCAGAAACGTTTTTTTACGGCTCAGGCAGCCATAATAAGGACGTGAATTGTAATGTAAAAAAAAACATATCTTGCGGAAACGATTGTAACTAATGAACTTATGTTGATTTTAACTGAAATTTAACTCTTTTATTTGATTTCTCACTATTTTCGCATCTGAAAATTTACTCAGTACTGGTCGGACGCGAACTCGAGAGACCTCAAACATCTTCAGGTTCTTTAGTCTACTACCTTGGTTGCTGCGCTATTTCCTCAATTAATACTAAGTGTTTTTTATTATCCTCATATGCAGCCAAAGCACTAATTATAATTTTCTTATAATATAAGGTGTAGTAAAAAAAAATCCATTATTTTTGCATGAAATTGAAGGCTTTATTTAGCATAGTTAGAATGATCCGATTTAGGTCAAATATGCATCGTTTTGTTCGATAACGTGTTGCCATTTTGAAGGTAATTCCATTATGCCTCTCTCATAGAAACCCTTGTCCCTATTGGCAAAAAACTGGGACAGTCGATTTTTACAAGCTTCTCTTGAGGCGAATTTTTCACCAGCAAAATCACTCGCCATAGACAGCAACAAGTGGTAATCACTTGGTGCCAGGTCCGGACTATAAGGTGGATGCATAAGAACCTCCCAACCAAGCTCCCGGAGCTTCTGGCGAGTCACTATCGATGTGTGTGGCCTGGCGTTGTCCTGATGGAACACAATTCCTCTCCTATTGGCCAAAGCTGGCCGCTTCTGGGCGATTGATTCCTTCAGACGGTCCAATTGTTGACAGTACAGGTCCGAATTAAGAGTTTGGCCGTAGGGGAGCAGCTCATAGTGGATGATTCCCTGCCAATCCCACCAAACACACAGCAAAGCCTTCCTGACCGTCAATCCTGGCTTGGCCACCGTTTGCGCCGGCTCACCGCGTTTCGACCACGACCGTTTTCGCTTGACGTTGTCGTAAGTGACCCACTTTTCATCACCAGTCACCATCCGCTGCAGAAATGGGTCGATTTTGTTGCGATTCAGCAGCGATTCGCAGATGGAAATTCGGTCCATGAGGTTTTTTTGCGTTAACTCGTGTGGCACCCATACATCGAGCTTCTTTTTGTATCCAGCCTTATTCAAGTGGTTCCAAACGGTTTTTTGTGCAATGTTTAGCTCCTGGGCAATCGAAACAGTGCTTACATGACGGTCGGACTCGACGATTTCCATTATTTTATCGACATTTTCGACAATTGGCCTTCCAGAGCGTGGTGCATCTTTGACATCAAAATTACCGGAACGGAATCGACGAAACCAAAATTGCGCGTGATTGGCTGTTACAGTATCAGGACCATAAACACTATTCACATTTTCAGCCGCCTGGCTTGCGTTTTCGGCTTTATAGAAGAAAAACTGTAAAATATGGCGTATTTTCTCTTTGCTGGTG
>NW_022639701.1:251937-252245 GCF_010583005.1 Odontomachus brunneus
AACGATTGTAACTAATGAACTTATGTTGATTTTAACTGAAATTTAACTCTTTTATTTGATTTCTCACTATTTTCGCATCTGAAAATTTACTCAGTACTGGTCGGACGCGAACTCGAGAGACCTCAAACATCTTCAGGTTCTTTAGTCTACTACCTTGGTTGCTGCGCTATTTCCTCAATTAATACTAAGTGTTTTTTATTATCCTCATATGCAGCCAAAGCACTAATTATAATTTTCTTATAATATAAGGTGTAGTAAAAAAAAATCCATTATTTTTGCATGAAATTGAAGGCTTTATTTAGCATAGT
>NW_022639701.1:252255-259021 GCF_010583005.1 Odontomachus brunneus
ATTTATCGAAAAAATAAAACTCTTTTGACTGTAGAAATGTTAAATACACTTCTTAAATTATGATTTCATAAACGTTTCTGTCTAAACGTTTCTTATTAGTGCTTTCCCATTATGAAACATACGTATATGAACATGTGCTATCTGGGATCAACGTTTAAAATATGTTAATTTGATGTTTCTTGCTTATTTATCAACAACATTCAAAAAATATGTTTTGAAATGTTTGTACAACATTTCTTTAATGTTTGAAATGTAATATTATTAAGCAACGTTTTAAAAACGTTTATAGAATATTATAAAGAAACATTACAATAATATACATAATATCAACGTTTTAGAAAGTTGATTTAATGTTTCTTGCTGGGTTGTTTCTCGAAATATTCTATTGAAAAATACAAGACATTTTATACTCTCTACAAAAGTAATGATATCAAGAGGTTTACGTCAAGTACGAATAATTAATCATTTCAGTTTTTACTTTTATGCAATTTCCCGGACGGCTAAATCCATGCTTGCTATGTCCCAATCAAGAAAAAAATATTGAAAAAATGTTTTAAAAATGTTTTAAAATCATTTAGAAAACATTTTTAAAAACATTTTTAAAAACGTTAAAAATAATGGAATAAGTTCTCTTTTTTTTTTTAATCAAAAAACGTTTATTTTAATATTAAAAATAATGTTTTTTAATGATATAAAAACGTTTAAAAATCACTTTCTTCAAATGTTAGAAAAATGTTTTTATAACGTTAAAAAAACATTATTTTAAACATTAAAATAAACGTTGTAATGAAAAAAGGGGACTTATTTATTTTTATTGTTTCATAAAAAAAACAAATTCCTAATTTTCTCATGTCTTATAACTGTTAGAAACCGAATGTTGTCAAACACAATTTAAAACTTTCGCGAATCCTCCCTCGATAATTTCGAATCCGAAGGTGTATGCCGGACATCCATCTATCCTGACTGCGTTCCCTGTTAAAAATCCAGGTGGATTCCCACAGCAATCTATGGGAATTTATACAGGAAATTTAAAATCCATAGGGATCCATATAGGAATTCATGTAGGAAATTAAAATCTATATAGACATCCACCTGCAAATTCGAAATCCATATAGGAATCCACATGGAAAATCAAAATCCATATATAGTAATCCATATGGAAAATAAAAATCTATGTGGGAATGTATGTGGTGTTTAAAAATTCATATAGATGACCATATGGATTTCTATACAGATTTTTATTTCCTATATAAATTCCTATATAGATTTTCATTTATAAATTTTTACGGATTCGTAAACAATCCACTTGGAAATCTTCAACAAGGAGCTTATTTAATTATCAATATTAGAAACGTTTCCCTAGGAAGCACACAATATTTATGATAAATATTTATAAATATTTATTTCGAATTAATTTTAAAAAATATTATATAAATATTTTATAATTATTTTTTATATGCATAAAGGAAAAAGTATCCAAATTTTTATTAAAAATATTATAAAAATATAAATTAAATATATAATATAAAATATTTCATTTATTAGTTCATTATAAATATTTCATACTATATTTATAATGAACAAAAAATAAATATTTGTAGTAATATTTGGGAGGATCCCGTTTGCCTACAAATTAATTGCCTACAATATCGATTGCTGACATTCAACTTATCCACATTTCATTTGCACACAAAAATTATTGCCTACAGAACAATTACCTAGTTGTATTACGCACAAATAAAAAATTAAAAGCTCAACGCTCGTTTGCACACAGGATACTTGCGCACAAATCACATTGCACACATAATATTATTGCCTACAGTATGATTGCCTACATGCTCTATTGCGCACAAATAAAAATTAAGAGACGAATGTACGTTTGCGCACAAAAATTATTGCCTACAGTAAGATTGCTTACAAGTTCTATTGTGCACAAATAAAAAATTAAGAGAAGGACGTACGTTTGCACACACCAAACTATTGCGCACAAGCCACATTGCGCATATAATATTATTCCTACCTGATTTTTTTCAACAAGGTTGCTTAACCTGACCTGGTGATCGAACGATACGCGGTGATTCCAATGACTCCGACGATGTTCTTACAATTTATGCTTATAAAATGTATACTTACAATGTTCACAGTATATTATAACGTATCTAGCAAATACACGCATTGATTCGCCTATCTATTTTATTTAATACCTCTAAAGTTTATTTAGTTATTTGTAAAAAACTCCGACCATTCCTTCCAATTTAATGTTTTTTATGTATTTTTTGTTATCGATACAGTTTACGTCAGACTTTATATAATAGAGAATATTATGAAATAAAAAAATATTCATGATATGCGCAAAATTAAACATATTTCAACTTTACATATAAATAATAAGAAAAATATATATAATTATGATATATTATATAATATAATATAACATGTATAATACATATAATATATTAATATAATGTAATATTATATTATATTATATATTAATATGATATATTATATTAATATAATAAAATTTAATAATAATTTATTTTATTATCATTATTATATAATGACAAATTTTTCATTAATATTATCAATAATATAATTTTCAATACTCCTCAAATATTGTTGCAAAAAATTGTACTTTTTGTTCAAGATATATTCAACATTGCAACAATATCTTGTAATCAATGTTAAAAAATCAACATAAATTCTATGTAGAAAAAACATCCACACTTCTATTTTCAACGTTGCAAAGTCTCATCAAGGTTTTTTCAACGTCTTGTGCTGTATAGGTCATAATGTTTTCTAAGTGATTTTAAAACATTTAAAAAATATTCTTATATAATTATTTTAAATAATTCGTATTCAATTAAAAAACAGATATTTTCAGACATCTCAGATATATTTTCAATATCAAGTTTTAAGTAGATGAATGAGAATTGAAATTTTGGAAGCATTGGAAATATAAAAAATGGAATTAAAATTGTGATTAATTTAATCCATTGTAGGTCGTCAAGCACATAAGCACCAAGAAAAAAGGTTTTAAATATGCAGTAAAAATGTTTTCTAATTACTTAATATAAATATTTTTATATAATTTAATGGTTTAAGCTTCATTTCTTTATTAAAAAAAAAAACATTTATTACATTTGAAACAATGTTTTGTTAACGTTATAAAAATGTTTTTGTAAATATGAAGGAAATGAATTAAAAAAAAATCTTATAACGTTAAAATAACATTATTTGAAAAAATTAAATGTTTAACTAAATATGTTGGAAAAACATTTAAAAAATGTTAAATAATAATGTTCAAAATAATGGAATAATTCCTTCTTTTTACTAGAAAAACATTTAATTTTTTAAAATAATGTTTTTTAACGTTATAAGTTTTAACGTTATAAGTTTGTTTAAAATTCATTTCCTTCACATTTACAAAAACATTTTTTTACCTTAAAAAAAAACATTATTTTAAATGTAATAAATATTTTTTTAATAAAGAAATGAGGTTTAACCCATTCATGTTAAACAATATGAAAACATTTTAACTGCCTGTTTAAAACTTTTTTTCTTGGTGCTTTTGTTGACGATCTAAAATGGGATTAAATTAATCGCAATTTTAATTCCGTTTTTTATATTTCCAATGCTTCCAAAATTTCAATTCTCATTCACCTACCTAATTAGAAGCCAATATTTTAAAAATGTTTCTAAAATGTTATTTTTTTCATTTATTATATATTTTCTCAAATCATTATCAAAAAAATTTTGTTGAATATTTTTTTGTTAATATATATGTAGTATTTACTAAATATAGCTTTTCATTAAATATTCACATAGAATAATAATTTTAAAATATTTTAAAGATATTTTTAAAATATCACGAAAAGATTAGAAAAAGTCTACAATCATTATTTATGACAAATAATTAATGTATACTAAATAATTAAAAATTTTTTGAATATGTTTCAAAAATATTTATTATATCATTATATAAAACAAATAAAAAATATAAAATAAACGTTTTTAAAATCTCGTTTAAAAAATGTTTACTGAAATTATTATTTTCAACGAATAATTAATGTAAAATAAATATTTTAAAAATGTTTAAACAATGTTTGCAAAATATTTTTGAAAATCATTATGTTAAAAACTAATAAATATAAAATAAATATTTTAAAAATGAAACATATGAAACATGACAGAAACATATGAAAAATGTTTACAGAAATAGTTTCAAACGAATAATCAATAAAAAAGAAACAATTTAAAATGTTACAAAAACGTGTAAAAAATGTTTATTGAAGTCATTATTTCAAACGAAAATATTTAATATAAAATAAATATTTAAACAATCTTTAAAAAATGTTTATTGCAATCATTATGTCGAATAAATAATAAATATAAAATATGCATTTTAAAAATGTTACAGAAACGTTTAAAGAAGGTTGATTTAAATCATTATTTTCAACAAATAACACTGGTCGACACCATTTTGTCATTAAAGTAAACGAAGTTGTTTCTGATAGATTTTGATGCGCTGATTACGAATCTGGCCGCGAAAATGTCGTATCACGTCAACTTTTTGAGATATTTTAACTTAAAGGTGCAAAAAATTAGGTTTCTCATCGACTTATAAAATGTGTAACAATTTTTTTTTAGCATCCAGCTGGATGTCACATTAAAGTGTTATTCTTATCTTTTCCAACGCATATTCGATTGCTGTAATCCGACTTTTTTTCGCTGAAATAGAGCAAATTGAATTTTTTATGTTTTTTAATCTTTTGTGTCAGGGTTTTTTGTATGTTTTTGTAACCGATTGTTTTGACAATTTATATCCAAGGGTTTTTCGGATCACTGATTACGAACCTAAAGATAGATTTTCAAAATTCAAAATGGTCGATCCAATATGGCGGACCAAAATCTCAAAATTTCTTCAATTTTCACGAAAAGCAGTATCCGGGGGTTTTGCAGTCGCTGATAATCTTGCCTTTATCGGCTGGATCATTTCATGATCTTGCCTTCATTGCCTCTAAACAAAAGTTAACTTTGAAATTATTCCTCAATTTGACCCAAAGATCAAATTCATGAAAACCATCAAGTGTTAATTTTTATATTCTTCAACTTTCTTCGTAATCAGCAACTCAAACAAACAAACAACAAATTTTCTTTCCATGAAGTTTAAAGTTCATTAAGGACCAAACGTTTTCGATAGAATTTGCATCCGGTGACTGTGACGGCCAATCCAGTAATTCAACATTATTTTCTTATTCCCACGCGGTACAAAGCCGATTTTGATGTTTAGGATCATTGTCCTCCTGTAGTATCCATTTTTCGTTTTCCTAAACCATGTTTGAGCAGATAGTATCGTAATAAAGCCTTCTCATAAATTTTGACCATTTTTCTAGCGTTTAAGTGGTTTGTGAAGATATGCAAAGTGCAAGTGAAGATATGCAAATATGTAAGTAGCAAAGTTGTAGGACTTAATAAAATGTACCTAATGATGGCTAAAAATTTGACTTTGGGTGGAGGACGAAGGTCATACAAAGGTCATATTGAATTTTTTAAATTGGACCCCCCACTTTTTATTACATATTCTTATAGCTTATTTCAAGGGCTTTTCAAAAATCTATAATAAAGTATTTTTTTATTAGGCATATTTAGAGTTACGAGGCTTGAAAGAATTTTGGTCTTTAACTGTTTCTGTTTCATAAAAACGTATCACTGTCTTCTGAACGGTGGATTTAGAAATAAATTTGCGATCAGGATATGCAGCATTGAATGTGTAGATCAGTTACTTCTTCGTATGATCTAATATGATCTCCAAATTTTCGATAAAAAAACAGCATTAAAAGTTTTTAAAATACAAAGATCGAGAAGCGTTATTGTGAAGCGCAGGTATGTGCGAGTTTTGACTGAGTACGTGTGATATTACGTCGTGAATGAATAACCGCGTTCGATAAGAGCGAATGAACAACTAGGCTGGGAGCCTAAAAAACATAAACACAGGAGAAAAACAAGAATAACTTTGTTTTTCGTGTTTCGAGCTAAACGATATGACCGACTTAGTTGTTCATGTAGACGTTATTCATTCACGACGTAATATCACACGTACTCAGTCAAAACTCGCGCATACCCACGCTTCACGATAACGCTTCTCGATCTTCATATTTTAAAAACGAGTCGTGCTCTCTCGCATCTTACTCTTTGTCTTTTCCCTTTCTTTTTCCAACTAAAATTTCAAATTTTTTTTTTAATGTTAACCGAAGAAAAGAAAAGATAATGCTGTTTCTTTATCAAAAATTTGGAGACCATATTAAATCATACGAAGAAATAACTGATCTACACATTCAATGCTGCATATCCTGATCTCAATTTTATTTCTAAATCCACCGTTCAGAAGACAGTGATACGTTTTTACGAAACAGAAACAGTTAAAGACCAAAATTCTTTCAAGCCTCATAACTCTAAATATGCCTAATAAAAAAATAGTTTATTATAGGTTTTTGGAAATAAGCTACAAGAATATGTAATAAAAAGTGGGGAATCCAATTTAAAAAATTTAATTTGACCTTTGTATGACCTTCGTTCTCCACCCAAAGTCAAATTTTTAGCCATCATTAGGTACATTTTATTAAGCCCTACAACTTTGCTACTTACATATTTTTCGCTACAGTTGATCCTTTTCGAGATATTTGACCGTTTCCGGATTTTTGGCCAACCCTATACATATATATATATATATATATATATATATATATATATATATATATATATATAT
>NW_022639701.1:259031-271599 GCF_010583005.1 Odontomachus brunneus
TATATATATATATATATTATCCGAGTTTTTCTAAATACCGAGATACAATCGATCTGTTAACGTTTAGTCTTTCAGTAACCTTATATTGAAATTTGTGAATTGGTGTCCATTAAATCGCATACAATGTCGTTATCAATACCAGAAGGGTATTGGTAACAAGATTGGTAAATAAATATAAATAAAATGACATAAAATAAATATTTACTGCTAAATTCTCTGCTTTAATCAAAAATAAAAATTCATATGAAACCTAAATTATAGTAGAAAATAATTGAGTGCGTTGTTAAACGCATCTCAGTACAAACTTAATTCGCATTACGTTCAGATGACAGATTCCTTAACCTCGGATGTGACTAACTTTAATGCTAAATATCTCGCTTCACGAGACAAAGCGACATTTTTCTCGGCCAGATTCTTTCATTTTATACAAAAACACGTCGAATGTGCCTATTTTCATCAAAATCGAAAGTGAGAACAGTTGTTCTAAATAATTACTCCAGAAGACCGATAGGAGCATGGTTGATTTTCGAGAATAAAAAGATCACTTCGTTTAAATTTTGAAAATCATCTCTTGCAGGTTAGAATCGACAGCGTTCTTTCCGAACACATCACAAAGTTTTTCATGGTACTCGAAATGCTTGTTTCTCTCCAAAACTCGTATAAAATAATCGCATGTAAATGGACTTTATCAATATTAATTTTCAACTTTATTTCAAGATAACTAAAATGATATCAAATCAATTCCTGTTTACAATGATAGCTAAAAATATGACCTTGTAACTGGTATGTAATACATTTACATTTTAGTAAATGCTACCATAAAACTAGATCAGTTACAACTATCGATGTTATGATACCATAAAATTCAATATTCATATTGAACTTATATTTAATTAAGAGAGTATCGATACCCTTATGAAAATCTATTTTAAAAAACTTAAAAGAAACTATAAAGATTACCAAGGAAGTTATTTTAGTAAACTTGTAATTTTGAACAAAACTTTCAATATTTCGATAGTATAAAGGTACTATAAAGGTTACTTTGTGAACTAACCCGTTAAAAAAATATTTTTGTATTCAAAGCGGTCACTATTCATGTTCTGACCATGCTTTCCAAGCGTTCCTTAATTTTCCTTGCTGACTAAGCGTTCCTTAATTTTGATTATTGAACGGTACGCGATGATCCCAATAGCTTTAACGATAATCTTCTTAGGACTTATGCTTATATAATATCTTTATAGTATACACTCAAAAAAAATAATTTTAATAGAAGTGGAATTCTCTAAATCTTAGAGGATTTTACTCTTATATATGACCTCAAGAGGATTGCTTTGAAATCAAGAGAAAAATAATCTTAAACATAATTCTTAAAGATAGAGGAATTTCATATTGAATGTACAGTGCAAATTTATTTGTTCTTAATCTAAATTTTCTTTTATACGAGGGAGGTCCGATATTAAAGGTACAAGCAAAAATTACACTAACATTTATATTTAAAGAAAATATTTAATACATTCCACAAAAAACTACATACTTTTGTTTATTTCTCGATATAATTTCCGTAAACGTTGAGACATTTATCCCAGCGTGACATTAGTTTGAACATCCCTTCACGGTACTGCTACTTATCAAGTTGCTTGAAGTGTTACTGAAGTTGTTATTGCGCGATTACGCGAAGGGGTTAAACTTTTGCACGATGGCGCAAGACCCCACACGTCAAATCAAACCAAACTGTGGTTGACACAGCGGAATTGGGAGGTCCTGCAACATCCTCCGTATATACGGAGTTTGGTTTGATTTGACGTGTGGGGTCTTGCGCTATCGTGCAAAAGTTTAACTTCTCGCGTAATCATAATCGCGTAATAACAGCTTCAATAACACTTCAAGCGACTTGACAAGCAGCAGTACCGTGAAGGGATGTTCAAACTAGTGTCACGTTGGGATAAATGTCTCAACGTTTACGGAGATTATGTCGAGAAATAAACAAAAGTATATAGTTTTTTGTGGAATGTATTAAAAAGTTTCTTTAAATATAAATGTTAGTGTAATTTTTGCTTGTACCTTTAATATCGGATTCCCCTCGTATATTACTTCAACTCAAAAATATTTCTTCGGATTTAATAAATTTTATCACATCTACACGAAAAAAAGATCAGAAAACTCTGACCGGGGGTGCTTGTGTGTATCTGTAGATGTCCACTTTAATGCCATATGAGATGAAAAACATCAGACTCGACTGGGATCGAAAACCCAGGTTTTTCCGCTTGTCAGGCAACTGCTCTTCCCACTGAGCTATTTAAGACTTCATGTTTGTGACATCTATATACCCAGTGTGAAAAATGACTCGTTGATTAACGTCAAAATGATATCAAACTAACGTCGGTTTGATGATTTCAACGTCGATTTTATTGAAACGTCGACAGTGAATTGACGGTGGAAGCTATAAGCGTCGCGGTTGGTTTCAACCAATCGTACACGACAGTACGCAGCGAAACAACAGTTCTTCGCGTTTCTCGTATTGCACGTTAGACGGCATTGTGCTTCAAATTCATATTCCTCTTGATATAGAGGAACACAATTAGAATAATATCTCATAAATGCACGATGAGTGGTTCCCTTTAATGAAAGATGAATATGCTTTCTGTGAAATATTTCTTTTAGAACATGGGGTTAGAGGAAAATTCACTTTGTACGTAGAATACTTTTTTTGGGTGTATTTACGGAACATTATAATATATTTACTGGCAAATATTGAAATGACGGAACATTAGATATACGGTGAATATTAGTATAATTTATATTAGTAAACCAATGATTTCACTGCTTTTAGATTTTTAATAAAATATTATGATTTATCCAAACAGAAAATAGTTTAAAACAAATTATTCAAAAATCTCAAAAAACTTTTGAAAATTTTTGAACAATAATGTTTTTCATTAAATGATATGATTTTTTTGACGAAATAACAGGACTTCTATTTAAAAAATAATAATTTATATATAAATATATTATTTTAATGAAACAAACTAAAGTCAAACAAGTAATAATATTAAATGTTATATAGTTGTATATAATTATATATGAATTATATATATTTACGTACAGTTATATATAACGAGAAATTATAATTATATATAAGTAGCATTAGACAGCATCATACAAAATTATGTATAAAGTTGTGTAAAATTATATATAATCATATAACAAATTATACATAATTTTATATTTAATTATATATTTTCTATCTGATTTTATATAGTTATATATAATTATATATGAAAAAGTTTTTAACAGGCAGTTAAGTAATTCAAGTTTGTTTTAAATATTATCTTGTCAAAAATAAACTCAAAAGTATATTCGCAAGTTATTTAAATCTCGCAGTAATAATCTAAACATTTACTGAGTTCAATAAGTTTGAGTAAATTTAAAGTTAATATATAATTGTTAATTATATACGTACTTATTAGTTACAATTATTTATAATAATTTAAATTATTTTAAATAACTTCAAAAAATCATAAATAGTTATTTTCATATAGGTATAATTAATGATACCAACATCAGAACGAAAATATCGATATCGAAACTTAGACCAAATAAGAAACCAACCCATACAGCACAGAAGCTTGCAGCAACATTGCTACAACGTTGCAAGATTGCATATTGCAGTGTAATGTTGCAGACATTGCAGTGATATTAATTTTCAATATTACTTTAGCAATATTGCAGCACTATTTCAAAAATATGACGAATATAATATAATATTTTTTACTTATTTATTAGTTATTTTTGTTACTTATATTTCAAATTCAGTAATATTTCAGTAATATTTCAGTAATATTTCAGTAATATTTCACATCAATAGTGCTTATAGAATAGTACTTGTTAGTGGCAGTCATTAATACTAGAATTTGTCTTATTATATATTTCTTAAACTTCTTATACCGTTTTTTCGGAGAAAATACTTTCTTTAGATTTAATATTCATACTTGTTTAATTTTATGGTTTTTTGTTTCATTAAAATATTATATTCTTAAAAGAAATATCATTTTTTGAAATGATAAAAATAAAAACTTTTATTTCGTTCAAGGAAACCATGTCATTTGATGAAACAACATTATTGTTTTAAATAGTATTTTATAAAAGTTTCTTTCAAAATTTGGTAATTCAATTTGTTTAATTTGGATTTTCTTGGATCTTTTATTTTTTTGGTTTTCACGTTCCCACAAAATATCCGGAGGAGAGTATGAGACACCCTGCATATACATATACAGGATGTTTCAGACCACCTATTTAAAATAAAGGGATCAACATTTTATTAAAAATTTAAAACATTTTTTCGCTAAGTTGAGCATGCTCTATTAAATGATGCTATACTCAACTTCCAGTATTGACCGAAAGTGGGTTGTTTAGACCGGAAGTTTAGTTTTTTAAATGGAATATCCTATTTTTTTGCAGATTCAGATTCTACGGTAAAAAATACAAAACTTATGTTTGAAACATTTTTTCCAAAAATATATTCACCGACCTTGAAATGACATTGAAAGTTTATCAGCTACCAGACCTCTTAAGAACTTCCTAGCCGCAGTGCGATAGTCGTCTTCGTATGATTTGACTTTTTAACATACTCCAAGTACTGAAATAAGTACTTCTACTTAAGTATCTTACTTTCAATTCTTCGTGTATTCTAGTCACACTAAAAAATTTTTAAAAGTGGACTGACTAAGGTTGGAATCGGGACAATAAAATGAACTTTTCAATCAAACATAATTTTATTATTTAACTTTTCATTGTAGTCGGAATTTAGTAACAAATTTAACATTTATTTAGTAACAAACTTAACATGTAAAAGAATTGATACTTGCCTTTTACATAATAGAGGTCATATTGAATATTTAACCTAGATAAGATTTACTAATTGAATAAAAATTATGTACATGTTAAGTTTATTACTAAATAAATGTTAAGTTTGTTATTAAATTCCGTCTGTAACAAAAAGTTAAATAATAAAATTATGTTTGATTGAAAAGTTCATTTTATTGTTCCGATTCTAACCTGACCGATTGACCCGAAGTCAATCTACTTTTAAAAATTTTTGAGTGTGATTGGAGTACACGAAGGATTAAAAATAAGATACTTAGTAAGATAAGTAGAAGTACTTATTTCAGTACTTGGAGTATATTAAAAAGTCAAATCATATGAAGGCGACTATCGCACTGCAGCTAGGAAGTTCTTAAGAGGTCTGGTAGCTGATAAACTTTCAATGTCATTTCAAGGTCGGTGAATATATTTTTGGAAAAAATGTTTCAAACATAAGTTTTGTATTTTTTACCGTAGAATCTGAATCTGCAAAAAAATAGGGTATTCCATTTAAAAAACTAAACTTCCGGTCTAAACAACCCACTTTCGGTCAATACTGAAAGTTGAGTATAGCATCATTTAAAATTTAGAGCATGCTCGACTTAGTGAAAAAATGTTTTGAATTTTTAATAAAATGTTGATCCCTTTATTTTAAATAGGTGGTACGGGTAGTCTGAAACATCCTGTATATACAAGGTGTCTCACACTCCCCTCCGGGCATTTTGTAGGGACGTAGAATAAGTTGATGTGAACATAAAAGTCCTATACTGTTTTGCGAAATTCGCAATAATAGTCGAGTAATTAATTGTGAAAGATTAAGAAGAAACGCACGCTGAATGGTAAAGGACGGACCGCTCGAGTCACAGCGCGGCCCAATAATATAGCGCGCGGTGATTGGAAGACAATGCACCACTGCCTATTCTTATCTCGGCGCGGTGCGGTAAGATGTAGGAGCACAGCGGTATAAGAATAGGCAGTGATGCGTTGTTTTCCAACCGCCACGCGCGACATCCGCGCGTTATATTATTGGGCTGCGCTGTGACTCAAGCGGTCCGTCCTCTACCATTCAGTACACGTTTTTCCTTAATCTTTCACAATTAATTACTCGACTATTATTACGAATTTCGCAAAATGGTGTAGGACTTTTATGTTCACATCAACTCATTCTACGTCCGCACTAAATACCCGGAGGAGAGTGTGAGACACCCTGTATACAAGGTGTCCGAACCTTTCTTGACATAAGTCGTAGGAAAGTAGAACGGATTAAACGGAACAGAAAAGTCAAATACCATTTTGCGAAATTCGCAATAATTTTCAAGGAATTAATTATTTTGTCTGAGTAAATAAGCCCTCAAGCCGGTGCGCGACTGATCACGCAAATAGCGGCTCGCGATTGATACGCGCGAATAGCTGCGCGCGAACATAATACACGCGAATCGCAACTCGCTGCGTTCCTCCGCCCATAGTGTGTCGTAGCTATAGTTATCATAGTTACGAGATACAGCGTAGATGTGGGCGAAGGAACACAGCGAGCGACGATTCGCATGTATTAGGTGGTAAACTTAGTTCCTGCGGCTCACAGTTAGATGACGTTAGTTGTAGGTGTAATTTATTTTGACATCTGAAACTGACTGCATTTTAGAGGTTAGACATTTGTCAATAAAATTCAGTGCGAAGAGATTCATTTAAGCGAGCAGTGCTATTTTTTCTTTTGATTAAATATGGAACGTAATAAGTTGTTTTTTCGACATGTGCTGCTTCATTACTTTGACTTGAAAAAAACTGCAGCTGCAGCTCATAAACTGCTTTTCGAAGCTTATGGCAATTATGCTCCATCGGAAAAAACATGCCAAGTATGGTTTCAGCGATTTAAGAGTGGTGATTTTGATGTCAATGATAAAGAACGCTCAGGCCAACCGAAAAAGTTTGAAGACACCGATTTGCAGGCATTATTGGACGAAAACTCTACTCAAACGCTCCAAGAATTGTCTGCAGCATTAAATGTTACTCCGATGGCTGTTTCCAAACGTCTACATGCAATGGGAAAAATTCAAAAGGAGGGAAAATGGGTACCACACAAATTAACCGCAAACGCCATTGTGAATCGCTTAAATATCTCTATTTCTCTGCTCGCCAGGCAGAAAAAGAAGAGTTTTTTGTGGCGCATAGTGACTGGCGATGAAAAATGGATATACTTCGATAATCCTAAACGAAGAAAATCATGGGTAGACCCTGGCCAACCATCGACATCCACACCAAAGAGAAATATTCATGGCCACAAAGCAATGCTTTGCATTTGGTGGGATATGCACGGCGTCGTTTATTATGAGCTACTCAGACCGAACGAAAGTATCACGGGGGATCGATATCAATCACAATTAAACCGTCTGAATGAAGCATTGTTGGAAAAAAGGCCAGCAGTAGCCAGCAATCGACGTAAAGTCATGCTTTTGCACGACAACGCTCGACCACACGTTGCCAAAGCCGTCAAAGAAACACTGATGCAGCTCGAGTGGGAAGTTCTCCCGCACCCAGCGTATTCACCAGACTTAGCTCCTTCGGACTATTACTTGTTCCGGTCGATGCAGCACGGCTTGGTGGATACACACTTCAGAAATTACGAGGATGTGCGAAAATGGATCGACGAATGGATTGCATCAAAAGACCAATCGTTCTATCGTCGCGGAATCTACGCGTTGCCCGAAAGATGGGAAAAATATATAGCTAGCGAGGGAAAATACTTCGATTAATGTATTTTTTGCTTTTGATGTCGAAATAAATGAGTTTTTTAAACAAAAAAACCGCAGGAACTAAGTTTACCACCTAATATTACGGTCGCGTGCCAACCCAAGCCCTAATTTGCTGAAACAAAATAATTAATTACTCGAAAACTACTGCGAATTTTGCAAAATGGTACTTGACTTTTCTGTTCCGTTTAATCCGTTCTACTTTCCTACGAATTGTGTCAAAAAAGGTTTCGGACACCCTGTATATACAGAGCCTCACACTCTCCTCCGGGTATTTTGTGAGGAATAAAAACGTAGAATGAAAACAACGCACCACTTCCTATTTTTATACCGCTGCGCTCCTACGTCTTGCCGCACCGCGCTGACATAAGAATAGGCAATGGTGCATTGCCTTCCAATCTTTTTTAATTAATATCTCGATTATTATTGCGAATATCACAAAACGGTATAGGATTTTTATGTTCACATCAATCCATTCTACGTCCCCACAAAATGCCCGGAGAAGAATATACCTGTATATACAGGATGTCCCGTGTAAGACGTGCCAAAAGAAAAATATAAGTAGAACAGATAAAAGTGAACAAAAATTGTAGAGGTTATTTTTCAAACAACCATGTAAAATTTCGAGATATTAATTAAAATAGTTGGACAAATTAGAGCGCGGCGACGCGCGGGACATACGGTTCGCCGCGGCTGGCGAAAAAAATTAATGATTGCTCGCGGACTTATAGGCCAGAGAGGTGGGCCGTTTGGCATACGGAAACGGGTAGCTCCGTGTGTGCGTACGTGTACGTGTCCACTCGTCCATTTTTTTCGTCGACCGCGGCCGAGCCGTATGTTCCGCCTGTCGCTTCGCGCGTTCTAATTTGTCCAACTATTTTTATTAATATCTCGAAATTTTACGTGGTTGTTTAAAAAATGATTTCTATAATTTTTGTTCAGTTTTATCTATTCTATTTATATTTATTTTTTGGCACACCTTACGCGGGACATCCTCGCGGGTATATAAGGGTGAGTCATTTTAATCGAACCAGACAAATATCTCGAAAAATATGGAAGATACGGAAAAATATTTCAAACAAAAGTTGTATGGTTCAGAGGGGGATATAAGATGATGCAATTGGCTTGACCCTGGATAGTCGTTTGAAAGTCACCTTCAATTTCTTAAATGGAAACCTCCATTTTTCATTGCATATTCTTGTAGCTTACTTCGAGAGCTTTCCAAAACACTATAAAATATTTTTTTATTAAGTATCTTTCGAGTTAAAAAACTTCAAAGTTACAATATTATTGTCATTAGCATTGGTACTCAAGGTGTTCGACCGACGGCTGAAACTTTTTGAATGTTGTTCAGGGTCATGACCTTGAGAACATTTTTCAAGATCAAGGCGACTGGAGGCTGTTTCCAATATTTTCATTTCTTCAAATTTTACAGTGAAAACAAAAATAATAATTTAAAATCATGGAGCAACATGTGGAGTCCGATTGACTCTAAAGGATCATATGAAGATCACAATGCTATGATTATTAAAAAAATTTAGTAATGGGATTTCACACGTGTGCTTCTTTGTGGCCCCGACGAAGTATTGTGACCTTCATATGATCCTTTAGAGTCAATCTGACTCCACATGTTACCACATGATTTTAAATTATTATTTTTTATTTCACTGTAAAATTTGAAGAAATGAAAATATTGGGAACAACCTCCAGTCGCCTTGACCTTGACAAATGTCAATGTCATGGCCCTGAACAACATTCAAAAGATTTCAGCCGTCGGTCGAATACCTTGGGTACCAATACTAATGGCAATAATATTGTAACTGTGAAGCCTTTTAACTCGAGAGATATTTAATGAAAAAATATTTTATTATTTTATTATTTTATTATTTAGTGTTTTGGAAAGCTCTCGAGCTAAGCTACAAGAATATGCAATGAAACATGGAGGTTTCCATTTAAGAAATTGAAGGTGACCTTCACGTAACTTTCAAACGACTATCCAGGGTCAAGCCAATTGCATTATCTTATATCCTCCTCCGAACCATATAACTTTTATTTGAAATATTTTTGCGTATCTTCCATATTTTTCGAGATATTTGCCTGGTTCGATTAAAATGACTCACCCTGTATACAGGGTATCCCATTTTAAGTGGGCACCCCGAATAATTTCGAAGAAAGCGATTTTCAAAGAAAATGACCCTGACAAAAGTTGTTGCATTCAGAGGGGGACGTCCAATGGTGACCTTAAAATTGTCCTATATTACCTTCCTCAAAGTTATTCCAAGGTCAAAGTATTTTTTTTTAATGGAATGACGTAATTTTGATAACAGCAATCGATAGAGCGGAAAATTTTACGTTAAAAACATGGATTCATATATCCTGATTGGTCGACCTAATGTAGGTGAAGAAAGATCATATCCTATTTTAAACTACCAGTCCAAAGAACTTGGATCGTAATCAGTAAAATCAAAATCAGAAAAAAATGCAACCAGTAAAGGCAAGATCAGAAGATGATCCAACTAGTGAAGGTAAGATCAGAAGATGATCCAACTAATGTCATGTCAAAGATCGTCTTCTGATCTTATCTTCACTTGGATCATCTTCTGATCTTGCCTTTACTGGTTGTATTTTTTTCTGATTTTGATTTTACTGATTACGATCCAAGTTCTTTGGACTGGTAGTTTAAAATGGGATATGACCTTTTTTCATCTACATTAGGTCAACCAATCAGGACATATGAATCCATGTTTTTAACGTAAAATTTTCCGCTCTATCGATTACCGTTATCAAAATTACGTCATTCCATTAAAAAAAAATACTTTGACCTTGAAATAACTTTGAGGAAGGTAATATAGAACAATTTCAAGGTCACCATTGGACGTCTCCCTCTGAATGCAACAACTTTTGTCTGGATCATTTTCTTTGAAAATCACTTCCTTCGAAATTATTCGGGGTGCCCATTTAAAATGGGATACCCTGTATACAGGGTGTCCGAAAAATCGTCCGAAATATTTCGGGGCGTGATTCGGGACCCCAGAAAAAGGAAAGAAAGCTATATAAACATAGGTCCGGAAATAAGTCGTTTTCGAGTTGTAGCCACTTTTATGTTAAAAAATCGTAATTTACATTCCGCGTGACACCCTTTTTAAATTTTTTTAAATTTTAACTTTTTTAATTTTCATTTCTTACTTTTTTTAATTTTCAAATTTTATTATTTTTTTTAATTAACAATTTTTATTTTTTAATTTTTTTTAATTTTTTGATGTTTGTAAATACATTGTTTTTTTAAATCAATCATAAACATGAATAGATATTTAAATCGGAATAGGTATATAAATCGAATTAAATAAGGTGTTCAAAATGACCACCTTCAGCACGAATGCAGGCTCTTATTCTCCTATCAAAGAAATTCCGAACTCTTTGAAAAACATTTGGATCCGTCCTTATTTCTTGGAATCCACGAATTATTCTTTGTCTTAAGTCAACAATATTATTGGGCGCATTTTTGTAAACAATTGACTTTATGTGACCCCATAGAAAATTGTTAATTAAAAAAATAATAAAATTTGAAAATGAAAAAAAATAAGAAATGAAAATTACAAAAATAAAAATTAAAAAAAATTTAAAAAGGGGTACTGTAAATTACGATTTTTTAAACATAAAAGTAGCTATAACTCGGAAACGACTTATTTCCGGACTTATGTTTATTAACTTTTTTTTACCTCTCTCAAGCAGGATCAAATGAGCAGAATCGATTGGGACCTATCGCATTTTTTAGTACTTATTTTGTACTATTTTGTACCACAGAAACAATTTGTACCACGTGCTGTTTTAAAAAAAATCGTGGCTAACTTGATATCAAGCTAGCAGGACCAAAAAAAAATAAATAAACCATGGTACAAACAATTAATACTAATTTGTACTAAATTTGTACTAATTTGTACCATTCGAAATAAATCGAAAATTTTATATTTTCCCCTTTAAATAACTTCTTCCTTATCTAAACCTAATATAAAGACAACAGGATCACGATTTTTTCACTTTTTCATTGTGGTACAAATTAATACAAATTCAAAAACGATAAAATCTATCATTTCTTGTCGTTTTTTACCAGTTTTTATTTTGTTCTCTTTATATTAAGTTAGCAGAACCACAATATTTTTTTAAATAGTACGGGGTACAAAATTATTTTTTATGGTACAAAATAGTACACAATGAGTAATAAAAAACGCCATAAATATAATTTGATTCTATCGATTTAATTCTTAATAATCGAAAACGAGAAATTTTATTTTTGAGATTGTTTTAAGGGGTAAACAGAAATATTTGCATACTTTTCTCGGTGGTACAAATTAATACAAATTCAGAAACGATAAAACCTATTACAATTTGCCGTTTTTCAATGATATTTACTCTGTTAGCTTAAAATTAAGTCAGCAGGACCACAATTTTTTATAAATAAAACAAGGTACAAAATCATTTTTAATGGTACAAAAAATATATACATTGTCCTCCATACAAATGCAACTTTTATAATCCATACACATCATTTGTTGTAGCTCAAATAATAAATGTAAAAACTATTTATTTTTATTTTTTAGTCATCAACAATTTATTTAATTGTTTAAATGAGACTATAAGATCTCAAACGATGTAGAAAAAAAACAAGAAAAGTGCTCTAGGACGATTTTTGTGGAAAATACGCTTTAAAAACCATATTGATAACGTAGGCAGCTTAATATAAGGGTACTCCAATGTTTAACGACGCGGGGGCACGAGTTCTCGTTATCCGATTAAACTCAAATTTGATAGGAATTATTTTTTTGTTATATAGAAACTTTTTGCGGAGGGTGCCGCAGAAAAAATTCGAGAAAAAAATTTTGACCATTGTATCAATATATATATATATATATATATATATATATATATATATATATATATATATATATATATATATATATATA
>NW_022639701.1:272507-274359 GCF_010583005.1 Odontomachus brunneus
TATATATATATATATATATATATATATATATATATATATATATATATATATATATATATATATATATTGATACAATGTAGTATAAGTAATCAAAGTTTAACCTACAGCGTACTCACAAAAAAGATAGAATATTCCTTTTTTCTCTCTCGCAATATTTTGACAGAATAAGGTTATGGTTAGATTCTTTATAATTATATGAAACGCATTGTGATTCTTATGTCCTTTGAAACATTTACCAACAAATGCCATTACATTTTTGAACGATATAAGAGTATACTGTAAATATACCCCACCAAGATATCGTTGCAGCGTAGTGGCATCACCAGTTCCCGTGTGATCGTTGAAGTTAGGCATCGCAACAGCATGGTCACCTAAAGATGTGAACGGCTCGCACGGAATCGAAATCCCGCCACATCTCACGAATAAATGTGTTTTCTTTTATTATTGTTAGACAAAATATTTCATTATACTTTCCTCAATCTATTTTTATTAATAATGATTTTGCACTGAATTTTTCTAAATTTGTTCTAAAATAGCCGAGAGAAAATGTCTCTTGGATGTTTCTTGGATGTCTTATATAACGTCTTTCGAATGTCCAATATAGCATTCTATAAGACGTCCAAAATCGGGACATTAGACGCCTTAAAGACGTGTTTAAGACGTCTTTTTGTTAAATTAATAGGGCGTCCACAAATTTTTTAGGCGTCTTTTAGACGTCTTTAAGACGCCTTAATGTTCTCTGGACTTACGAATATCAAAAGAAAATATCCAGACAGCATAATGTCTAAAAGTGGAACATAAGATATCTTTAAGACGTCTTTAAGTTGTCTTTAAAACAAGTTTATAAGGTATTGTCTTAAAGATGTCTTAAAATTGCTTTAAAGACGTCTTATGACTGGATTTTTGATATTTGTGCCGTCTGGGTAGTATTATATTAGCAGTATCACAACATCTGTACTCAGACAACACATATGTCTAAATGGTCGTCTTAAATACGTCTTAAGAAAGACATCTTTAAAACTTTACTAAAAGAAGTCATAAAGACATCTTACAGTAAAATTTTAAAAACATCTTTTTAAAGATATCTTTAAGATGACTTTTTAAGACGTTATTGAGTCTTTATGAAAAAGACATCTTTACGATGCCTTTGAGACTTTCTGTAAACACACATTTCAAAATTATCTCTTCTAAATGTTTTTAGAATATTCATATATATAAATATATATATATATATATATATATATATATACAGGGTTGGCAAAAAATCCGGAAACGGTCAAATATCTCGAAAAGGATCATCTGTAGCGAAAAATAGTAGCAAAGTTGTAGGGCTTAATAAAATGTACCTAATGATGGCTAAAAATTTGACTTTGGGTGGAGAACGAAGGTCATACAAAGGTCAAATTGAATTTTTTAAATTGGACCCCCCATTTTTTATTACATATTCTTGTAGCTTATTTCAAGGGCTTCCCAAAAACCTATAATAAAGTATTTTTTTATTAGGCATATTTAGAGTTATGAGGCTTGAAAGAATTTTGGTCTTTAACTGTTTCTGTTTCGTAAAAACGTATCACTGTCTTCTGAACAGTGGATTTAGAAATAAAATTGCGATCAGGATATGCAGCATTGAATGTGTAGATCAATTACTTCTTCGTATGATTCAATATGATCTCCAAATTTTCGATAAAAAAAACAGCATTATCTTTTCTTTATCGGTTAACATTTTTAAAAAAGAAATTTGAAATTGTAGTTGGAAAAAGAAAGGGAAAAAACAAAGAGTAAGATGCGAGAGAGCACGACTTGTTTTTAAAATACAAAGATCGAGAAGCGTTATCGTGAAGCGCGGGTATGC
>NW_022639701.1:274369-279602 GCF_010583005.1 Odontomachus brunneus
GCATGACTCGTTTTTAAAATACAAAGATTGAGAAGCGTTATCGTGAAGCGCGGGTATGCGCGAGTTTTGACTGAGTACGTATGATATTACGTCGTTAATGAATAACCGCGTTCGATGAGAACAAATGAACAACTAAGCCGATCATATCGTTTAGCTCGAGACACGAAAAACAAAGTTATTTTTGTTTTTCTTCTGTGTTTATGTTTTTTAAACTCCCAGCCTAAAAAAATACTTTATTATAGGTTTTTGGAAAGCCCTTAAAATAAGCTACAAGAATATGTAATAAAAGGTGGGAGATCCAATTTAAAAAATTCAATTTGTCCTTCGTATAACCTTCGTTCTCCACCCAAAGTCAAATGTTTAGCCATGATTAGGTATATTTTATTAAGCCCTACAACTTTGCTACTAACATATTTTTCGCTACAGTTGATCCTTTTCGAGATATTTGACCGTTTCCGGACTTTTTTCCAACTCTGTATATATATGTGTGTGTGTGTGTGTGTGTGTGTGTGTGTGTGTGTGTGTGTGTGTGTGTGTGTGTGTGTCCTACTGAGAAAATCAAGCTGAGAATTGAGACCATGCTGTTCCGATATTTAACTTATACTGATACAATATTGTATAAGTAATCAAAGTTTAACTTACAACGTGTTCGCAAAAGAAAGAAAATATTCCTTCTTTTTCTCTCGCAATATTTTGATAGAGTTATGGCTAGATTCTTTTTATAATTATATTAATCGCATGTGATTGTTCTTACGTCCTTTGAAACATTTACCAACAAATATGTCATTATATTTTTTAAACAATATATTGTAAGTATAACCCACCAAGATATCGTTACAGCACAGTGGCATCACCAGTTCCCATATGATCGTTGAAGTTTGGCATCGCAACAACATGGTCATCTAAAAATAGTGAACGCCTCACACGGGATCGGAACCACGCCGCATCTCATGAATAAATGTTTTTTTTTATTATTTCAAAATATTTCATTATACTTTCCTCAATTTATTATGACTAATAATAATTTCGCGCTGAATTTTTCTAAATTTGTACTAAAATACCCGCGAAAAAATGTATCTTGGATGTCTCCTGGATGTCTTCCCTGTTGAAAATTTCCAGGTGGATTCCCACAGCAATCTATGGGAATCTATACAGGAAATATAAAATCCATAGGGATCCATATATAAATCCATGTAAGAAATCAAAATCCGTATAGGCATCCATCTGGAAATTCGAAATCCATATAGGAATCCACATGAAAAATCAAAATCCATATAGTAATCCATATAAAAAATATAAATCCATGTGGGAATGTATGTGATGTTTAAAAATCCATAAAGATAACCATATGGATTCCTATAAGGATTTTTATTTCCTATATGAATTCCTATATGGATTTTCATATATAAATTTTTATAGATTCGTGAGCAAATCGTGAAGCAATCTTTGACTTTGACTTTGACTTTGACTTTGGGAGACTGACAGCTGAACCATTTGGTACAGTTTGTTTCTCTCTGTAGTCGCCGTGTGCTCGGGATCGCGCCAGAGATGTCGCTTCCAAACGGCATCTCTGAGCGTTATCTAGGGAGAGGAGAGTGTCGTGAGCGTGGAGCGTCAGGTAGCTCAGTGGTTTAGAGCAGTCGCTCGGCAAGTGAAAGACCTGGTTTCGAGTCCCGGTCTAGCAAAATCGCGCTCTCGATGTTTTTCTCTTTCTGGAACGAAAAGATACGCAGATCTCGAACGCACGGCATTCCGCCGCCACCTATGCCCTCCTCTATCGAACTGTGGAAATCTTCAACAAAAACTTTATTTAATTACTAATATTAGAAGCGTCTCCTCAGACAGCACAAAATATTTATGATAAATATTTATAAATATTTATTTCGAATTATTTTTTAAAAATATTATATAAACATTTTATAAGTTTTATGTATGAAAAAAATAAATGTAATTATTTATAATTATTAAATGAATGAAAAAATAAGAAAATCGAAATTAGTAATATATATATATATATATATATATATATACATACACTGAAAAAATTCATTAAATTAAAGAAATATATTTTGTTAAATATAATTTCTTAACTTAAAGAAATATTTATTAGATTTTCAAAAACATGTAATAATTATAAAGTAATATTTTTTTTAATTTATAAAATGAGCTAAAAATGCTTATAAATGTATATATTTTAATAAATAAATTTATAATATATTTATGATAAATATTTATAATCTATTAAATCTAAGGTCATAAAAATATTTTTGAAATATTTTGTTAAATAATTATAATATAAATATTTTTTAAATGTTTTATAAATATTTTGTGCTGTCCGAGGGCTATCCATGTGCTTTTTACATGGGATTCCTGTGAAAACCATGTGGGAATCCGTATGGTTTTCCATGGGTTTTTGGCCCAAATCACTAGGGAAACCATATGGATTCCGTATGGATTCCTTCCTGGTTTTTTCCAACAGGGTTATATAACGTCTTTTGGATGTCCAATATGGCGTCTTATAAAACGTAAAAAATCGGGACATTAGATTAATGATGTCTTTAAGAGGTCTTTTTGTTAAATTAATAGGACGTCCACAAATTTTTTAGACGTCTTTAAGACGTCTTAATGTTTTCTGAGTAGTTACGGCATCTTTGAGACATTTATCAAAACTTTTGCACTCATAATAATAATTTTCAAAAGATTCTTCACGAGTTAGAAAGAGAAAGAAAGAATGTGTGTATATGTGTGTTATCGGAAGTTTATCTATATAATTTCTACATAGTAGGTATAACGGGATTGGGTTCTAGCCGGAAGCAAGACCGAAAAGCAATTAAGCCCTATCGGAATGAAGATCCCACCATACGCATACGCCATGTACGCTCGCTGGATTCTAATGTCCTTCGTGACTTCCGGTACCAAGTAGACCCGCCGCGCCGTCGAAGGGTCACGTGTAGTCGTTGGTAGCTGGATATGGCGAAGAACCGGCTGACCAAATCGTTCGACGCGATCTCTTCATGCCAATCACGCGTAACCCGTGTACCAAATACCGAGCACAGACTGGTGACATCATACCTATTGTGTACATAACGCATACATAACTCGCGTTCGCGCTTATTTTGCGCGCATAAGTGAGCATCTTCGCTTAAAGAAAGAGAGGCGTCATTATCATTCCACCGTGATAGCATCATAAACGAGGATATTGAAACCACTTTAGTTTCAATGTATATTCAGTTTTCGATACATTCTGCCAAACTAGTCTCCACATTTAACTGTGGAAATTTCACGTGGAAACATAGCATTTTCGCGCACTTGCGGCGCGATACTTTAACAGGCCGATATTCATAGTCGAATTTTATATTTAAGAATATCTTAAATCCATCTTTAGATGCCCCAATAAAATGATTGTACAGTATCTGAAGATGAACTTAAGACGATCTTAAATATATAATCCAGTAGTAAGTAGAAAATATTACAGCAATATTATTATAATATTATTCAATAATATATTTTCAAATATATCGTTTTCAATGTTGTACAGAATATTCCGAGACAACATAATGTCTAAAATCGGGACATAAGACGTCTTAAAGATCATTTTTTAGATATCTTTCAGACGATTTACGTATAAATGTCTTTAAGGCGTCCTAAAGATTATCTATAAGAAGTCTTATGTCCCGATTTTAGACATTATGTTGTCTGGGTTTTTGAACAAACTTTGACAGTGATTTAGAGGTTGCTATAATATTTAAATTACATATGATTATAATATTATAAACAAATACTACAAATTATATTTTTTTAACATTCATATCTATTTTCTTAATATGTACCCTTCCTATAAAGAAAAATTAATAAGCTTACCTATGACAGTGGTCTAAACCACTGTTTGTCTAAATAAAAAAGAATTTGATATTTCTTGGTTCACATCATTTGATTTCTTGGTATCATTTCGTTTCATATGTTTATTTCTCCGTTTCAATTTCATGGTGATGCCAATAAACTCTGACGATATATACAGGGTGTCCGATAACTCACAAAGAAGCCGCAATGTACAGGTAGATTAGATCAAACTGAACAAAAAACTCCTCTACGCGACTCCTATAACGAGAAATCTAACTGTTGGCGTGCTTCGTTGCGAGCTTGACAATTAGTTTTCCCATACATATTTAATGTTATCCAAGCGTGTTAATAAGATTTCAATACGGTTTGTCCAATCAGACAAGATATCAGCTAACATCAGTCATATAATTATACTATATTTGATAGTTCGCAAACCTTTGCAAAAATATCACAAAGTTGTCAATTAACGAAATAAACTAAGGAACAAATTTCGGTGTTGATCGATGCATACAAAGACAAAACGTGCTCGTACGTTATTCAGAGGCCTAATTATTATAACAAACATTGACGAATAGAAACATTGACGAAGATGTGTAATGTTGTAAATAATATTCGACACACACGCAATATTACTCAGCAAACACAGAATATAACTATTATATAATATAGAAGTAATACCCCAGAGAACATTAAGACGTACTAAAGACGTCTAAAAGACGCCTAAAAAATTTGTGGACGTCCTATTTAACCAAAAGACGTCTTAAACACGTCTTTAAGGCGTTTAATGTCCCGATTTTGGACGTCTTATAGAACGCTATATTGGACATCCGAAAGACGTCATATAAGACATCCAAGAAACATTCAAGAGACATTTTCTCTCGGCTATTTTAGAACAAATTTAGAAAAATTCAGTGCAAAATCATTAGTAATTAAAATAGATTGAGGAAAGTATAATGAAATATTTTGTCTAACAATAATAAAAGAAAAAACATTTATTCGTGAGATGTGACGGGATTTCGATTCCATGCGAGCCGTTCACCATCTTTAGGTGACCATGCTGTTGCGATGCCTAACTTCAACGATCACACGGGAACTGGTGATGCCACTATGCTGTAACGATATCTTGGTGGGTTATATTTACAGTATACTCTTATATCGTTCAAAAATGTAATGACATATTTGTTGGTAAATGTTTCAAAGGACATAAGAATCACAATGCGTTTAATATAATTATAAAAAATCTAGCCATAACCTTACTCTGTCAAAATATTGCGAGAGAGAAAAAAGGAATATTCTCTCTCTTTTGCGAACACGTTGTAGGTTAACTTTGATTACTTATACCACAATGTATCAATATATATATATATATATATATATATATATATATGTGTGT
>NW_022639701.1:279917-281305 GCF_010583005.1 Odontomachus brunneus
TATATATATATATATATATATATATATAGCTCAAACAATAAATGTAATAACTATTTATTTTTATTTTTTAGTCATCAACAATTTATTTAATTCTGTAAATGAGACTATATAATCTCAAACTATATGATCTAGAAAAAAAAAAAGAAAAGTGCCCTAGGGCGATTTTTGTGGAAAACACGCTTTAAAAACCAAATTGATAAGGTAGACAGCTTAATACAAGGGTACTCCAATGTTTAACGACCCGGGGACACGAGTTCTCGTTATCCGACCAAACTCAAATTTGATAGGAGCAATTTTTTTGTTATATGGAAACTTTTTGCGGAAAGTGCCGCAGAAAAATTCGAAAAAAAAATTTTTACTAAGAGTAAATAAAGACTACCCAAATATATATATATACCTACATATGTATGTTGTTATGACAAATGTTGTCAAGGTCATGGCTCTGAACAACATTTAAAAGATTTTAGCCGTCGGTCGAACACCTTGGGTACCAATGCTAATGGTAACAATATTGTAAATTTGAAGCCTTTTAACTCGAAAGATATTTAATGAAAAAATATTTTATTATAGTGTTTTGGAAAGCTCTCGAGGTATGCTATAAGAATATGTAATGAAAAATGGGGGGTTCTATTTAAAAAGTTCAAAATGACCTTGTCCTGATCTTGACGACGCCACTCGAGGTCAAACCAATGATATCATCTTATGTTTCTCTCGAAATCCCAAAACTTTTATCTGAAACATTTTTCCCTAAAATGCACTGTTCAAGAGATATTTGAGATGATCAATTAAAATGGGACACCCTATATATATATATATATATATATATATATATATATATATATATAAAATATTCAAAAAACATTTAGAAAAGGTAATTTTGAAATGTATGTTTACAGTAAGTCTCAAAGGCATCGTAAAGACGTCTTTTTCATAAAGACTCAATAACGTCTTAAGAAGGACATCTTAAAGATGTCTTCCTTAAGAGGTCTTTAAGACGACCTTTAGACATACGTGTTATCTGGGACGTAATATAACGGATGTTATATCCCACACATCAAAAAAAATCTGTAGGATATACTGAAATTATCGTGGATATACGAAATATATTTCAATATTCTTACAATATTGCCAGTATATATACTGATTAAAAATAGGACATACTAATGTCCGCACTTACGAGAACGTAGTGATATCATACTAAGGAAAAATTACCTTAAAATCAACAAATATTTCTTTGATGGGTACCATTAACATATTTACTTAAATCTAAATCCTCTTTATTTAAACCAAATACCTTTATAGAAATATCATACTAAAAATCATTGATAATTACTTATTTTCAGTATTAAAAATACTGGATAATAAGTAATTATCAATGATTCTTAGTA
>NW_022639701.1:281635-281976 GCF_010583005.1 Odontomachus brunneus
ATATATATATATATATATATATATATATATGTGTGTGTATATATATGTATATAGCGAGTCTATGACATAGCGAGTCTATGTCTCGTAACTGTGGGCGGAGGAACGCGGCGAGATACGATTCGCGAATGTCACGGTCACATGTCGGCCGAAAGAATCTTTCTTTCCACTGCCGCTTTCTATATGCTAATTTGTTGAGACAAAATAATTAATTTCTCAAAATAATTAATTTCTCAAAAACTATTGCGAATATCGCAAAACGGCACAGGACTTTCTTGCTCACCTCAATCCGTTCTACGTTCTCACCAAAGGTCATCATGGAACTTCGGGACACCCTGTATATA
>NW_022639701.1:281986-300774 GCF_010583005.1 Odontomachus brunneus
ATTTTAGCCGTCGGTCGAACACCTTGGGTACCAATGCTAATGGTAACAATATTGTAAATTTGAAGCCTTTTAACTCGAAAGATATTTAATGAAAAAATATTTTATTATAGTGTTTTGGAAAGCTCTCGAGGTATGCTATAAGAATATGTAATGAAAAATGGGGGGTTCTATTTAAAAAGTTCAAAATGACCTTGTCCTGATCTTGACGACGCCACTCGAGGTCAAACCAATGATATCATCTTATGTTTCTCTCGAAATCCCAAAACTTTTATCTGAAACATTTTTCCCTAAAATGCACTGTTCAAGAGATATTTGAGATGATCAATTAAAATGGGACACCCTATATATATATATATATATATATATATATATATATATATATATATAAAATATTCAAAAAACATTTAGAAAAGGTAATTTTGAAATGTATGTTTACAGTAAGTCTCAAAGGCATCGTAAAGACGTCTTTTTCATAAAGACTCAATAACGTCTTAAGAAGGACATCTTAAAGATGTCTTCCTTAAGAGGTCTTTAAGACGACCTTTAGACATACGTGTTATCTGGGACGTAATATAACGGATGTTATATCCCACACATCAAAAAAAATCTGTAGGATATACTGAAATTATCGTGGATATACGAAATATATTTCAATATTCTTACAATATTGCCAGTATATATACTGATTAAAAATAGGACATACTAATGTCCGCACTTACGAGAACGTAGTGATATCATACTAAGGAAAAATTACCTTAAAATCAACAAATATTTCTTTGATGGGTACCATTAACATATTTACTTAAATCTAAATCCTCTTTATTTAAACCAAATACCTTTATAGAAATATCATACTAAAAATCATTGATAATTACTTATTTTCAGTATTAAAAATACTGGATAATAAGTAATTATCAATGATTCTTAGTACGATATTTCTATAAGGGTATTGTTTACTTAAATCAAGTAAACAATATTTTATTTAAATAAAGAGGATTTAGATTTAAGTAAATATGTTAATAGCACCCATCAAAGAAATATTTGTTGATTTTAAGGTAATTTTTCCCTCAGTGAATATATAAAAATAACGTTTTATTGATCTTTATTGTGGAATGTATTGTTTCATTTTGCTCAAATATTTCCAAAACTGCAGCGCTATCGGATCGCTCTGGCAGCGATTAGTGGTATTGTAAATTCTGTGATGAATTAAGCAGAGCTTATAACGTCGTCAGTTGTTCTTGGGGGGTGATCCAAATCTGTTTCGAAAAAACCGTAAAGGTTATTTTTTCAGTAGACTGATAGAAGTTTAAATTCTATTTACAAACACATCAAACACATTGTTAGAACAGAATTTAAACTTAAATCTGAGAGAGTTAAAACTATTATTGAAAAATTATTTCTAAAAGTTTATCATTTGTCATTATTACACGTTTACAGCGTTATAGCAGTCATATCGATTGTGATTCAGGATTCGCTACATTTCATGTCTTACAATTCGTATTAATCGATATAATTCGTATTAATAAGACTGATTTACAGAAAAGAATCTTTTTTCTCATATACACTAAATTATGTAATCTATAATATTTTTTTATGCTGAAATAAACCATGCAAACAGATGTTATCTGTTATTCAGACTTCCCAATGATATGATTTTGAAGTTTCAAGAAAATTAATTTTCTTTATACATATAAAGGCAAGTAATTTATCTAATTTTAAATATAAAAACCAGTAATTTCCTTATGTATTTGGTTTGTAATTACATGTATAATATAAATACATGTGTAATTTATTACATATATAATTACAATTATATGCGTAATATATCTTGTTTAAAAATAAAAATATCCTAAGTAGCATAGTTTACTAAAAGATATTTTGAAGAGGTCCAAAGGTGTATTTTTTTTTTTTGAGGTCTTTTGATCGTGTTTATCTTTTAATAATTTGTGTTATCTGGGATCTCTTATTTCTAATTAAAGACAAGTCGCGTGAAAAGAGAAAGATCATTAATTTAAATGAATCTTTATAAACAAATATACAGCTTAAATAGGATAATTTCTTATAGGAAATATTTAATCGATAGTACTTCAATATAAAAAATCTAGAATTAAAAATTGTAGATGACAGAGAAATCCTAAATCTACCTTTGAATTCTATGCATATGTGACAAATTATTTATATAGAACTGATCTCTTTGAAAAATTCTAATGCATGGTTATCGCAATGGTTAATCGTTCGAATCATATAGTTGCTGTTACCAAATAATCTTTATAGCTCGCGATTGCAGGGAATACAAATAGAATATACAAATAAAATAGACGAATTTTACGAGTAAACATACCTTCTAAATTTTCTGGAATAAAAAGTGACGATATTTTTATTCGAGGCAATAGTGAAAATATTGCGAGAGTGAATGTTCCGCTCAAAATCAGAATGGATTCTGACTCTATACGAGCGGATGTTTCAATCGACCGGAGTGAATATGTTCCTTTAACGTTACAACGTATCAGATTCACCTTCAGTTTTCACTGAAAATATTCACTCAACAATTCAGAGTGGATAATTCGCTTTATAGGAACGAAAAATTATTCGAATGACTCGGCTGTTCTTCTGGTTTCCGAGTGAAATCTCACTCCAGGAAATTTAGAGAGTAAGAAAAACTTTTACGAATAATCGTCTCAGTATTTTTTCGGACATCTAACAAGGATTTTTCCTATCTTATTTACTATTTATTCAAACTTCCTACAAAAATTTAACGGAAAAATGATAAATATTTCGCCCCAATCTAATAATATATTTACATTGCACAAGAAAGAAAAACTTTTAAAGTGCATAGGGAATAAACTGCCTTGATATTCCCAGCAGACATATTTTTTGTCCAGGCGTGTCAAATAACGAGAATACCTGACGTTATCGAGCAGCTGTATAAACCTGGCGCCCTGACATTGCACATTAACGCAAGGCTCAGGTTTAGCGCTCCTGTACGCGCTATAACTGCATAACGATAACTATACATTAAAATTTTCCGACGAGATCAGTTCTATAAATGTACAATTTCTATTGTACAAATATAAAAGAGTCTTCAAAGATAAGAGTCTTCAAAGATTCGCTGCAATTATTAATAGATAGTCACAGTCTTAAGGTGATGTTACACACATACACACACACAAACACATATTTGAAAACTCGAAAATTTTACAAAATATTAATTACAAAATATATGATTCCTTTCTACAAAGTTTAAGTCATATTAATTGCACAGAAATACAAATGCGTCCGTATAATGAAAGTACGTTAAAAAAATTGGAACATTGCCCGATATAAGACGAAAACAATAAAAAATGTCAAAATTGACATCTTGAGCTCAATTAGCATAAATATCCCTGTTGAAAATTTCCGGATGGATTCCCACAGCAATCCATGGGAATCTATATAGAAAATTTAAAATCCATAGAGATCTATATAGAAATCGATGTAGGAAATCAAAATCCATATAGGAATCCACCTGGAAATTCAAAACCCATATAAGAATTCACATGGAAAATCAAAATCATATAGTAATTCATATGAAAAATAAAAATCCATGTGGGAATATATGTGGTATTTAAAAATCCATATGGATTCCTATAAAAATTTTTATTTCCTATGTGAATTCCTATATGGATTTTTATATATAAATTTTTACGGAATCGTAAGCAATCTACCTGAAAATCTTCAACAAGGACCTCATTTAATTATCAATATTAGAAGTGTCTCCCCAAACAGCACACGATATTTATGACAAATATTTATAAATACTTATTTCGAATTATTTTTTAAAAATATTATATAAATATTTTATAAATATTTTTTATATACATAAGGGAAAATAATCAAAATCTTTATTCAAAATATTATTAAAATATAAATTAAATATATTTTACACAATATTTATAATAAACAAAAAATAAATATTTGTAGTAACATGTTTTAAATATTTCTATAAATATTATACATGAAAAAAATAAATGTAATTATTTATAATTATTAAATAAATAAAAAAATAATAAAATCGAAATTTAAATTGGTAATGTATATACACTGAAAAAAAATTCATTAAATTAAAGAAATATATTTTTTAAATATAATTTCTTAACTTAAAGAAATATTTAAAAAACATGTAATAAATATAAAATAATATTTTTTTAAATTTGTAAAATGAGCTATAAAATCATGAATTTCTAGATTAAAAAAATGATTTCTTTGATTTAAAACATCTATATATAAGAATAACCAAATGTTTTCCTTATAAGAAGAAAATTACTTTTGTTAAATATAAAAATTGTGTTTAAATAAATATTCGCTTGTTTTAGAAGTAAATGAAATACAAGTATATTATTTTATAAGTCTAAATAAATTATTTTCTAATATTAAAAATATCTTTTTTGTATTTTAAATTAAAGTTACTTTTATTATCAGAAAACTATTTAAATTTACAAAATAATTAATTTGTATTTTACTTACTTTTAAAACAAGTAGATATTTTTACATACTTATAAGATGTAAAAAGTATATAAATATACTTTTTAAATACTTTTTAAACACATACTTTTTACATATAAAAGGATCTATTCTCTTCTTTTAAATAAATCACTTGTTTTCGTACATTGATATA
The DNA here is from genome assembly GCF_010583005.1 of Odontomachus brunneus. Classification (NCBI taxonomy): domain Eukaryota; kingdom Metazoa; phylum Arthropoda; class Insecta; order Hymenoptera; family Formicidae; genus Odontomachus; species Odontomachus brunneus. Next base: position 286,641 of record NW_022639701.1, read on the forward strand.
CCATATATATACAATATAAAGCTCTCTCAGTCAAAGTGACAGTGGCACAGTAGGTAAGGTGAACGACTCAAGAAGCAGAGGTTCTCAGGTTCGAATGCTAGCAAGCAAATTTTTCGAGCTACAATGTAAATTAAATTAAGTAGCGTGTGAAACAATAAAATGGGAAATTTAAGAAAAATTCAAGAAAAGAAGAAAGTATATATAAAAATATATATTATTTTAATAAATAAATTTATAATATTTATGATAAAAAAATATTTATGATCTATTAAATCTAAGGTCACAAAAATATTTATGAAATATTTTGGTAAATAATTATAAAATAATCAAATAAATCTTATAAATATTTCTTATAAATGTTTTATAAATATTTTGTGCTGTCCGGGTAACTACATGGAATCTCACATGGAATTCCTGTGAAAACCATGTGGGAATCCATATGGTTTCCATGGGTTTTTGGTCCAAATCACCAGCGAAAACTATATGGATTCCTATATGGATTCTGCATGGATTTCCCATATGGATTCCTACCTGGTTTTTTCAACATAGATTTTCCCAATACAAAAGTTTGTACATGCTGAATGTGTGTTTTTTCTGCCCAGCAAAATTTCAAGGAACATTGCTGTACCTTTGCAACTGAATTTAGAAAAGCTCAAAAATATTACGAATATTTGCAGGAAGATTTCTACAGATGCGTGGTTATGTTTTTTCCGTAAATATAGTAAAATAAAGCGCACAATTTTTATAAGTATTATATTCTATTATATATCTACAAAAAATACGAAAGGTATGCGAAAGGTAATCGTCAAATAAGATTATGTGAAATAATCTAATACTAATAATGTGAAATAAGTACTAATACGATCATAACATGATCGTATTAGTGCTTATTTGACATAATCTTATTTGACAATTCTCTTTACGTTATTGATATCTTTGATAGTTGATCAGTTGATTCATTCTTTTTGGCATTTCCTTAATATCACTATACTGTATCCGTATTAATAGCCCTTATAGAAATATCATACTAAGAATCATTGATAATTACTTATTATCCAATATTTTTAATACTGAAAATAAGTAATTATCAATGATTCTTAGTATGATATTTCTATAAAGGAGTTCTTACTTGAAATTTATCTCAAATGTGATATTTAGATTTAAATTCAAAGTTTTTTAGTTAAATTGCGATTATAAATATAAGGATGGCTATATAATTCAATTAAAAAACTTGGATCTAACTTTGAATAAAAATCTGTCAAATATATCAGAAAATTATCTCACATAGGACAAGTTTCAGTGACAATTGTTAATACCGCCCTATCGCAGTTCTACTTTTGTTATATATTATTTGTTATATATTTTTATTATATATTATTATTTTTTTACTTGCGTGCGTAATAAGTAGCCAATTATAGAGCCCACCTCGTAGATTTTGGTTAACCACGACGAATTCACTTTGAGATGATCGTAGAGAATGTTTTCCACTGCTTTATAACACAATCCTAATCTTCGAAATATTTATAAGATTTTTCGGATAAAAATTTAATCGCGTGTTAGCAAATAAATACAATTTTGTTTCCTTACGTTAGAAAACGATTAGTAGGCACATTGACGAGCGACGGTGTGTTCCGTTGCGCAGAAAGTCTCCGCCGGCAACAATAACGACAGCTGCCATCGTCGCCGTTGTAGTCATCGTCGTCATCGTCGTTGTCGCCGCCGTTCAATTCATTAGAGAGAGAGAGAGAAAGAGAGAGAGAGAGAGAGAGAGAAAGAAAGAAAATGAGAGAGGAAGGAGGGGGGAAGAGAGAAAAGGAAGCGAAAAAGCGCTACTGGAGGAATAATTAATTCGTACGCGAAACACGTGCGCGCGGAGACACATACGCCACCGCAACGACTGAACAGTCGTTCCGATGGAACGTACCTACGCGTACACCTTCCATCCGGTTCTGAATATTCGGCTGGTAACGGCCACAAGCTATCTACAAGTCGATATTTATATCCGCGCAGTATTTCTCGGTCACAAATTTAATCGAAAAAGTTCGAGCGATAGGTTTTCGCGAATTTCGTAGGCGAAATGGATGAGAATGCATGCATCCGCGCGCGCTTGAATGGTTTTCGACATATTTTTAGGTTTCACAAGACGCTTCTCGTCGAGTCAGCTTTTCATGCGTACAGCTTATATCGTGAAACTTCGATAATTAAAATTTATTTCCTGTGTGGATATGACACATCTCACTGAACGGAGAGTTATCAAGATTAAGATTACCCAGCAAACAAGATAACGTCAAATGACGTCTTAATGACGTATTATTGACGTCTCTAACGTTATTTGATGTTATTTGATGTCATCTTGTTTACTGGATAGAAATAAACAAATTAATGACGAAATAAATAAGTAAATAATACAGCATGATAATACGAACTAGTAAGCATCAAGTTACATTGGATCAATATTATAATTTCTCTATCAATGATATAATCATTACATACAATATATCTCAAACAGATCTCCACAGGAGATATCTTTTCTCTAAAGACATTCTGAGAACGTTCTTAGGTCGTAAAAACATCCCCAAGACATCTCCTGGAGATTTTATGTTGTCGGGGGTGGCATTTACATATAGTTGAGTGAAAAATTATAACATTATAACATATAATGCTAAATTATAACATAATGCTTAATTATAACATATAATATCAATTTTTGGTTAATGTTTACTGGGAATGCATTATGCACAGAAAAAATGTAGTAAAAATTATATTAAATATTTATATTAAATTATATTAGGTAAATTATGTTAGGTAATTATATTATATTCAGGGTAGGTACTAAATAAGGATCAAAATTTTAACAGGTCGCTAATGAGCAATATTTTAAAATTATTTGTTTAAATTTTGCTTTCTCGTACGTTAATATAATCTTATTCTATAGAGTTGTTATTATAAAAGCCGCCGACGCCTTTTTTGCTCAGCCAAGAAAGAAAACAGCATATAAATAACAGTAAATGTGGCGACTTAAATGTGGCGGCTCAGTCGAAACGCCTTTCGAAGATACATAAGCAATTTCATTCTTTGCTTTCGATTTACTGGAAATGTTTTTACAAAATTTTGCAGAAAGTTGCAAAAGGATATAAACTGTCGAATTTTTAGATCTTTTTATTCTATATAATGCGAAAAAAACATGGGTATTGTTGAAACGCACATTTACCGACGTCATAAACTGCCTGCAATTTGCTGAAAATGAATAAGAATTTATATTTTATTCACAATAAATATTGTAAATATTGTTTTCTGTAAGTTAAGAATTATTCCAATGGCAAATATAATAAAAAGTTTATTTATAATTAAATTATATAATTTAAAAATTTATATTTAAAATTATATTTAATTCTCTTATTGTATTTAAATTCTTATCTTATCTCATTTAAAGTTGTAAAAAATTTTTTGAAAACAATAAAAATTATTTCTATCTTATTAAATATATATTGCATTTTATTTTTTGCAAAAATTTAACTAGAATTTTTATTTCAGAGTACTTATTTTATTTATTTCACACTACTTTGTTACATCAAATTTATTTTTTTACTTAGTTTTGTTTCATTTTATTTATTTTATAATATAACTCAAACGGTTTATCAAACAATCACTATGTTTCAAAATTCCAGAAAACACAATGTCCAAAATCGAAACATAAGACGTCTCAAAGATATTTTACATCTGTTGTTCTAAATTTGGTCCTAATGTGAATCAAATTCAGGGATATAATTAAATTTGTTTTTCAGGAGAAACTAATTATCTCTTTTGCATTTTAATACAAAACATTATTAGTAATATTTTGATGTTGACAAATTTCACTGAGAGTAACTGTAAGCAACGAAAAGAAGAGTTTTTAAAATCTGATCCGAATTTGGTTACCTTATCCTAAAATCATAGAATATTTTTTATAAAACTGGACTGCATTAAAATTATAGTATAAATTACTATAGAAATAATAAATTTGATGATATAATGAACATACAATATAAAAAAATTCAATTAATTATAATAATTTTGTAGTGAAAAATCAAATATGCATAATTATAATGTGCATTTTTAAACAACTACACAGTAATTTCGATAATAATTTCTATATGACCCAAGGTTACAAAAATTTCGTTATAATTTTTACTATAACCCATGTTGCATAAATATCCAAAATATATCCTAGAAACATTCCAAGGATATCTTTCAGAGAGACATCTCAAGAATATATTTCAACATTTGTGCTATATGAGAATATTTCCTTTATGTAAATAAATTATGTTAAAATTATATTCCATTTTACAACGTGTTTTATAAAACTGAATTGCCTACTGTGAAATTGTAATATAAGTTACTATAGAAGTAATAAAAATTTGACAATATATACTAAATATACGATTTAAAAAGTATTCATTTAATTATAGTAATTTTGTGATCAAAAGTCAAGTGAGCATAACATTTTCAACAAATATATAGTATTTCCGATCATAATTTCCGTTATTCAAAATAAAAGAAATTTGTTGTAATTTTACAATAATGTTTTCTCTTTTTATACAGTGTGTAGAGAGTAGGAATAACGATGAAGTAAAAATGAAAATATTTAACGAAAAATATTTAATTAAAATGAAAGTGGATCTATCTCTTAACATGATTATTTTTAGAATTGTAGTAATATTTTTAGAAATGTAGTAATATCTTTTAACATGATTATTTTTAGAATTGCTATTTTCCATTAAAACTTTGTGTAAGACTGACGGACGAAGAAAAGCACACAGATTCGCGTAAGAAGGCAGAAGTCTCGGTACAAGTAGGCCGTGCAAATAAGGTGGTCTTTGTAAAACAGCTTTACTAAACCGAAGCGACCGCTCACGTGCTAATTGCAGAACAAGCAGCTACAGTTTTGTAGAGCGCGAGTGTCGACGTAAAAGTCTGATGTTGCTCTGTAAAGAATTGAAAAGAGGAAATGGACTTGCGATAACAAATAATACAAAAAATAAAAGAGTACCATCTGGAAGGTGAGTACGATCATTGCTGAGGTGTCACGATTTCCCGAGAGATCGATGTTTCTCAAATGGAAAGATTCGTCGTTGCTGCCTATGATTAGCGCATCAGTAATTAAGGGGACGGTAATTAAGTCTAGTTGGAAACCAAGTGATAAACAGAGCACCTGCGATATCTCCACAGTCAACAAACTGTTTTACAAGCTGCTCATAATTGCACGGTGTCTTAATTAGCGGACAGTCGATAGACCTTCTATGTCAGTGCGACCGGAACGCTTGACATTTCCATCGCACTGCACATCATATTCATACGCATCTAATCACACATGCATTTCACTGGAAAACGATAAATCGGGGTCTTGCTTTCCGTTTGTATCATATTATCTATGCGTGAATGATGGACATGAACACGAAAATTGAGCACAAGATGAAACGATCCAGGAAATGCTGCAGCAACGTAAATCCTTCGTCGACAGAGTTAAGTTTCGATTTGTATGTTATACGGAGAATGATTCGATTTGATTGTCGTGTTATGAGAAATCACCACGGAATATCCACAGAGCAACTTTATAGACCACACGAATTACATCAAAAATAGCACAAATCTGCATAGAAAATCCTAAAGACATTCTGAAAACGTCTTTACATCATGAGAACATCCTTAGAACATCTTCTGGAGATCTTGTGCTACCCAGCAATCTGTAAGCAATCTGTACACAGACTGACATCAAATTGGCGACAGAATCTGTCGAATTCAAGCAGAATCTGTCGACAAATCCATAAACATCTGCGTCTCCAATCTGCCATCAGACTGCTGACAGAGTCTGCTAACAGACTTTGACATCAGATTGCGCGCAGAGCCTGCCGACAGACTCTGACGGCAGATTGGTGGCAGATTGGCGTAGATTCTATCGTTTCATAGGTTCTTTAATTAAATCCCTATTTTTTGTTAAATTCCAACGATTTATTCATTAGTATAGTTCAGATAATTAATAATGTATGATTATTTTGTCTAAATAATAAAAAAAAAACTAGTATTTCATATTTTATGTCGTTTCATTCGTTCGTAAGACTCGCGTGGTTTCAATCCCGTATCAGGCGGCCACCTATCTTTAGATGACCATGCTGTTCACTGCTTGACTTCAACAATCGTACGGGAACTAGTAATGCCAATGCACTGTAACAATATCTTGGTGGATTGTATTTACAATATACTCTTATATCGTTCAAAAAATGTAATAACATATTTCACAAGTTTCACAATACAGTATAGTAATATTCAATGATAATTCAATTCAATTTTCCTTACTCTTTATTTCACTAATTGTACAGAATGAAATTTTTGGAAAAATCAGCAAATTGTATTCTTCAATACAATTCATCATTTATTCAACTCAATATACATCAACAATTTTTCGCAAAAATCAACAAAATATTGCAAGAGTTTTCAATAATTTTTCAAATTACTTAGGTCCTTATTTCGTCAAATTCTCATGAATAACTACAACAATTTTCAATAACATTCAATTAATTTCATTATATTGAATACTGAAAACTTTTATGTTATTTTTCAACAATATTCATTATCTTTAATTATCTTTCCTTATATTTCACAACTTTACAAAAAAATAAAAAAGATAACGAGTACGTATCAAAGAAAAGAACCAAGTAAAAAATACCAATACAAAAAATACTAAACAAAAAAGATCAGAACAAAAATTATCAAAACAAAACCTGTAAAACGCAAAGTATATGTTAACTTAAACAAAGTTAACAGATGTTTTAAATTAATTTAATTAAAAAAAGAAGTAAAATCAAAATAATTAACCAAGTACATACGAGTATATCCCAGATAGCACGATGAATTCTTTAAGTGTTCCTAAAGTTTTCTCCTTTCCTGAATTACACTTCCATAGGAATTCATGGAAGAATGATTTAGGAAGTTACATGCACCATGATTGGAGTTTCTCAGAACTTCTTAGAGTATTCATATAGAATTACTTCAACTCAAAAAGATTTCTTCGGATTTAATCAATTTTATTGTATCCATACGAAAGAAAGATCAGAAACTTTAGCCGGGAGTGCTTGTGTGTATCTATAGATGTCCATTTTTAATGCCATATGAGATGAAAAACATCAGACTCGGCTGGGATCTAACTCGAGTCTTCCGCTTACCAGACAACTCTTTCTCTTTCCACTGAGCTATTTAAAACTTCATGTTTGTGACATCTATATACCTAGTGAAAAATGATTCGTTGATTGACGCCAAAATGATATCAAATTGATGTCGGTTTGATGATTTCAACGTCTATTTGATGTCATTTTGACGTCAATCAACAAATCATTTTTCGTTGGATACATATTGTTCTAACTAAGCTACAAATGTAAGTAAAGCGCACTTTCAATTATGTAATTCAAAATCCAAGAATAAATGTCTTTCAAATAATGCGATTGAGTTTGTTAGAACTGTATATGTTAGAACTGTATATGGATTTTAGAAATATGAATACAAACTTAGGGATAAAATATACTTCGCATAAATCTATTTATTATTGATACAAGTGAAAATTTTATACATGAAAAGTTATTTTAACACCAATTCCGTTTCTTTGCCCTATTATATAAAACTATATAATTAATTCCACAAAATATAAATAACTGTGAATAACAATAAATTAATATATGTAAATATGTAAATTAGTTATATACTCACTGGCATGTACTGAATATAGACGCAAAAAGTAGTTGCTATAAACAAAACATTTGTAAGAACTAAGGCAAATGAACGAGACGTAAGCGTCGTAGACGTAAAATAAGACAGAGAAAAACGTAAACGAAAGGCTATTTTTCACTTACGTTATTTACCTTACGTTTACGTTTTTTTCTATCTTACTTTACGTCTACGATTACGACGCTTACGATTACGTCTCGTTTTCTGTCTTAACCCTAATTCCTCACGAATTCTCAAAGTGTTTTAGCAATTAAATTAAGTATTCGCTATAATGAAGTCCTAAGTAATATTTCAAGACAAACTTACTGTGGTTAATTCTTCAAAAATTCTTCGGATATTCATTTTTCTAGTTCTATATCTATTCTTTAAAATGAATTCTCTAGGAACTTCTGTTTCATCTCTGTGCTATCTGGGTATGTGTAAATATTTATTATACAAATAATTGTGTGACAAATATATTGTGTGATATTATAATGATCAGATATTTTAAATAAGAAAAAAATTTTTTTAATCAATTATGTCTTATGTCGGTGTCTTATGTCAATTTGTTATTTTCTATATCTATAGTTAGAGCACATCATTCCGTAGTAGCATATATTGGTTTTACATACGTTTTCCAAACGTATATACCATTTCATAACCGTTTGTAAAATATTTCCTACATGTTTCTAAATAGTATCCCTGTGGAAAATTTCCAGGTGGATTCCCATAGCAATCCAAATGATACATAAAATATCAGCTATGATGTACTATCTAAAATGTTTCAAAAATTAATGGGAAATATTTCAGATATTTTTTCTATACAGAGAAACTATTCATATTTTACATTTTTTTCGTTTTTATATTTAGAAACTATTCGTAAATGTCACACTGTTTGCAGATTTTACTGGAAAGTTTATATTACTTGATTTCAATATTACATCACATTTAAAAATTCTCATTGGTACTGGTGGGACTCGAACTTGAATCCTGGAGGCACTTTTGGATTATGAGAATGTTGCTTTACACACTACACCACGATCTTCGATCGATGTAAACGTCTTACATTTTGTCTATATGTGTTGTAATTAACACAGTAATATAATTTTTTGATAATATGATTTAATATATATAAAATAATTTCATTTTAATAAAAATTATATTTTTTTGTAATTTTATTGTATGTTAATTTAACGCTAATGCTAATGAGGTGAGGTAATCAAAATTCCGCACATTCCATTTCATTATCTTTAAATTTTTATTGTAAAAATTTTTTAACCATATAAAATTTAATGAAATTAATTAAATTTATGTATAAATATATAAATCAACGCTTATTATTAAACGATTTCTAAAAAATATTTAAGTGAAAAAGATTTTGATGAAACGTTTCATAAATATTTCTGAAATATTTATAAATATTTCATAATTATTTCAATGTTATATTTTAATATAATTTCCAAGTTATCTTTCGAAAAGCATTTTGAAATATATGCTGTGTGTAAAATAATATTCACCGTTTTTAATATTCACACACATTCATATTGCACATTTTTAATAATAATGAATAAAAATTATAATTATTAATTCTTAGAGAGCTGGCAACATCATTATAGTGGGTAAGTTATATAAGGCCCAGATAACACAGAACGTCCTATGGACGTACATTTTATGTCCATTTTACATCCGCACATCCATAGACATACAATGGACGTCCATAAGATATCCGATTTTGGATATCCGTTAATATTCATAATTTGGATGTCCATGGACCTTATTCTTGAATAATATCGTATACGATATTTCTATGAAAAGCTATAGCTCATGTTACGTATATTATAACTTTTTCGAAATATCGTGTACGATATTTTTCAAGAGAATATGGTCTCATAAGATATCCGATCTTGGACATAAATGTCTTAAGTATAAAAATCGACTATAGGCATGTTGAGAATGCGCGCTATCAACGTTACACATCATTCCATCTGTATCATAGACGTAAGAATATTTGGACAAGCCTCCTGACATTCTCCTCCTGACAATAGTATGTGTAATGTGTGGCTACTTAATGTCCGCGAACCATCAGATGTTGCTAAGCAACAGTCAACTCGATGCCTGATCAGCTGTTATCTCAGCGGTGAAATGTGACTGTGAAGAAGTGTGAATAAAACTTTCATAAAAGTTGATAAAAAAAATTAAGAAATGCCTATTGACTAATATGTGATACACCTGATATGTAATAGCGTTAATGATACTCATGTAATATCGCTAAAAAAGTTTATTTGTAGTTACATTTTATCAATACACGCGTATATAATACTAATATAAAAAGATTCACAGATTTTAAGTCGTTACTTATATTAATGTCTTATTCACATTAAAAGTTAGAATTATATTAAAAACACATGATACAACAAATACATATATAAAAAAAAGTGAAATAAACACATATTTTTTCCTACGAATCATTTTAAAACTTCTTTGTAATTTAGCTCATAATAAGTCCAATACACGTCCAAAATAGGTATAGAAACGGCCTTATTTCGGATATTTTATGGATGTCCAAAGTTGTATCAAACGTACATCCTATGGACGTACATAGGACGTGAAACGAATTTATTTTGGACCTTTATTGGACGTCGATGTCTAGAAACGGATGTCCGATGGATGTCCATCGGATGTCCATGTGCTATCTGGAGGGTTAATCATTATATATGATATGAATATATAAAAAGTTTATAATATTTTCTTAAATGTTAGGAATATAATATAATAGATAAAGCCAGTCAAAAATAAAATGTTGCGTCTCCAAAAAATTGTACAATTTGACTATCTTACGGGATGGACTAAATTTTGTTTGTAAATTTCATGTTAACTATTATAAAGTATAGACTTTTCCCTGCAATTAAAAAATAGGCGGATTTATACGATTTTTTTTGCGAAGTTACAATATATCGAAGTTACCCTCTCCCCTTATGCATTTTTTTAAATCATTTAATTTTATGTACTCTACTGAGTGAAATTCATTCTCTTCACAAATCTTACGATAACCATTGTAAAATAAAATTAAAAAAAAGATTTCAAAGACGATAATATTTCGCAGTATTATGTTCATTTAAAATTCAAATACATAGGTAACTTTGATATGTCGCAACTCCGCGAAAAAAATCGTACAAATCCGCCTTTTTTAAATTGCAAAGGAAAATCTATACTTGACAATAATCATTATAAAATTTACGAAAAAATTAGTATCCATCCCGTAGGAAAAATTGTGCAATTTTTTTAAGACACGACACATATTTATTTTTAAAAAGACTGCGGAAAGGGAAGAGAGTAAATTCAAGATCGGACGAATGCTCTTTAAAGTACAGACTTCACTCTTTAAAATAAAAGAAGAGATTCCAAATATGATAATATTTCGCGGTATTATATTCATTTAAAATTGTGCGAAATATCGACATAAACTTATATATTCTATGATTTTATTGACGAGTGTATAATAATCATGAGTATATAATTGTTTGCTTATCACATCAAGTAACATCTATTAATAAAATTGTGCCTTCGACCTTTGTGGATAAATATACATAAAATGATATTCTACCCTAAAAACTTGTTACTCGTCAGTTAAACAATTTTGCAGGCAAGACAACCGAGATAGCATAGAGGATTCAAAAAGAATTCAGTCGTATGTTATATTCTGAACTCATTTTTAGATGCAAACAGAATTCTTTTCACTAAACTGAACTTTGAAGAATTCTTTTTGCATCTGAAAATTAACTCAGAATTGGTGACATATTTATAATATACGACAACTTTTTTTAATTTTTTGTAATTCTCTGTGTTATCTGGGAGGATACGAAGAAAAAGGATAAGATAGAACACTAAGTGACTTTAACCTTAAGATGAAATTTATTCAAAGTTTATTAAGAATTTATTCAAATTTATTCAAATTTTATTAACAAATAAAATAAATAGCTGGGAAAAAAATATAAATATATAATTGTATTAAATTATAATCATACATAATTACATATGATTCATATTTGAAATTTGTTTATACTCAGAGTAACGTCAAATAACTTTTTAATAACTTTCTAATAATGTCTCTAACATTAGTAAGACATTTTTTAATGTCAACTTGCTACCTAAATACATGGCTTGCCTACAAGACTGTCAAGTGATAAGCAAAAATATTCTTAGGTTACATTATACTTCTTGGCATATTGTATAGACAATACAAAAAGGTGGTTATGCGAAGAAATTAAGTCGTTTCCAGAACGTATTCTCCAAAGAAATAGAAAAGACTACTATGAAAGAATAAGTAATATACTAAGAAATAGAAAGAATTACTTTGCAAGAATAAGTAATATGCTAAGAAAATGGACACAAAATTATATGGTATGACTAAAAAATCTTTGCAAATATTAGCATTTAAATTAGCTGGAAAAAATAGTATTGAGCATCTATTAACTTTTGCTGGTACTATTTAATGCTCTTGAGATACATATTAAGATATCCATAAAAATATGATCTTTTTTACAATCGATTATAAGACTTTTATTTGGTATTCCATCTTTCCCGCATCTTTTGGACAAGTCAAAAATTGACACCACTTTCCTTTTTGTAATTTTTCCATAAGAAAACGTAAGAAATATATTTTTTCTTGTGCTAACTTTTAAGAAAATAGTAAAATTATATGCCATATGTCATTGTTTTTAAAAAATAATTTTATTTTAACTATGTTTTTACGACAAAAACGTTTCAAAAAGCTTTCCATCTTGCTCGCTCTTCCCTTATAGGAATAAAAGAAGAAACAAGATGATATAATTTAATAATTTTTAATTAGTAATCGTGTTAGTAGCACTCGGTCCTATTTTTCATTTAAGTGGAAAATACGACGAGTATATGCGAGTATGTATGAATATTTTTTAGCAGATTGCTCGTTTTTAACACTTTTTTTCAGTTAGCGAATGACATCATATTAATACGTTCCTCTTTTACTCAGTTTCGTTTTAATATAGATCTATATTGAAACGAAAGTGAGTAAAAGAGAAACGTATTAACGCACTTTCACTCACCAGCTGAAAAAAGAGAAATCTGCTCAGAAATACTCATGCATACTCGCGTATACTCGTTATAATTTTTCACTGGATACTCTACACGTGCTTCAGAGTGCAAGAAACGATCATAAAAATTAAGAAACGGGTAGAAAATGGGCTAAAAACGGGCAAAAAGTGGGCCACTTGAGGATAAAAACGGTGGAATATTTTTATAAGGGTAAAGTTTCCTCTGGTGATTTGGGCCAAAAACCCATGGAAAACTATACGGATTCCCACATAGTTTTTACAAGAATCCCATGTGATATTCCATGTATTTACCGGGACAGCACAAAATATTTATAAAACATTTATAAGAAATATTTATAAGATTTATTTGATTATTTTATAATTATTTACCAAAATATTTCATAAGTATTTTTATGACTTTAGATTTAATAGATCATAAATATTTTTTTTATCATAAATATTATAAATTTATTAAAATATATATATTTATATATATTTTTTCTTTTCCTGAATTTTTCTTAAATTTTCCACTTTATTATTTTACACGCTACTTAATTTAATTTAAATTGTAGCTCGAAAAATTTGCTTACCATGCTAGGATTCGAATCTGAGACCTCTGCTTCTTGAGTCATTCACCTCACCTACTACGCCACTGTCACTTTGATTGAGAGAGCTTTATATTGTATACATATGTTATATCAATGTACGTAAACAAGTGATTTATTTAAAAGAAGAGAATAGATCCTTTTATATGTAAAAAGTATGTTTAACTCTCCAACGCGCGCGTGGAGTGTTTTTTACACCCCAGACTTCTTTTTTCTTAGATTTCACATAGAAATAAATTTTTTTCAGTGTCAAACTCCTCAGTAACTTTCTTTAATACTCTGCCTAATTTTTTAAAGGACCCCGCACAAACCTTATGGAAAATGGGTCCCGGTGGATTTGGCTGAAACTTTGGAAATTTGTAGTTTACGTGATCCTGATGAAAAGTTCTCATTGCCTCAACTTGATTCATTGAGCCGTATGAGTCCTAGGAACCGTCGAAAGTAGGAAATAAGCGACTGCCATCGCCACTGTATAGGTAACCATCTGGTAATTCCTATCCCTTCCCTACCCTCTTCTCATTTCTCTTTTTCCCTTCCCCTCTCTTTCTCCTCTCTCTTCTTCTTTAATTAGTTTTCGTTATTTTATGTTAGCTTGTTTTCATTTACATTACTTTGCGTGATTTGTCCAAATACCTTTTCTTGCGATGAAGGAGTGAGGATTTAACGTTATATCAGATCCAATTGGATCATCCGGATTACAAGAATCTGAATGTCACTTTAAAAGGT
>NW_022639701.1:304820-311136 GCF_010583005.1 Odontomachus brunneus
TAAAAAGATTCACAGATTTTAAGTCGTTACTTATATTAATGTCTTATTCACATTAAAAGTTAGAATTATATTAAAAACACATGATACAACAAATACATATATAAAAAAAAGTGAAATAAACACATATTTTTTCCTACGAATCATTTTAAAACTTCTTTGTAATTTAGCTCATAATAAGTCCAATACACGTCCAAAATAGGTATAGAAACGGCCTTATTTCGGATATTTTATGGATGTCCAAAGTTGTATCAAACGTACATCCTATGGACGTACATAGGACGTGAAACGAATTTATTTTGGACCTTTATTGGACGTCGATGTCTAGAAACGGATGTCCGATGGATGTCCATCGGATGTCCATGTGCTATCTGGAGGGTTAATCATTATATATGATATGAATATATAAAAAGTTTATAATATTTTCTTAAATGTTAGGAATATAATATAATAGATAAAGCCAGTCAAAAATAAAATGTTGCGTCTCCAAAAAATTGTACAATTTGACTATCTTACGGGATGGACTAAATTTTGTTTGTAAATTTCATGTTAACTATTATAAAGTATAGACTTTTCCCTGCAATTAAAAAATAGGCGGATTTATACGATTTTTTTTGCGAAGTTACAATATATCGAAGTTACCCTCTCCCCTTATGCATTTTTTTAAATCATTTAATTTTATGTACTCTACTGAGTGAAATTCATTCTCTTCACAAATCTTACGATAACCATTGTAAAATAAAATTAAAAAAAAGATTTCAAAGACGATAATATTTCGCAGTATTATGTTCATTTAAAATTCAAATACATAGGTAACTTTGATATGTCGCAACTCCGCGAAAAAAATCGTACAAATCCGCCTTTTTTAAATTGCAAAGGAAAATCTATACTTGACAATAATCATTATAAAATTTACGAAAAAATTAGTATCCATCCCGTAGGAAAAATTGTGCAATTTTTTTAAGACACGACACATATTTATTTTTAAAAAGACTGCGGAAAGGGAAGAGAGTAAATTCAAGATCGGACGAATGCTCTTTAAAGTACAGACTTCACTCTTTAAAATAAAAGAAGAGATTCCAAATATGATAATATTTCGCGGTATTATATTCATTTAAAATTGTGCGAAATATCGACATAAACTTATATATTCTATGATTTTATTGACGAGTGTATAATAATCATGAGTATATAATTGTTTGCTTATCACATCAAGTAACATCTATTAATAAAATTGTGCCTTCGACCTTTGTGGATAAATATACATAAAATGATATTCTACCCTAAAAACTTGTTACTCGTCAGTTAAACAATTTTGCAGGCAAGACAACCGAGATAGCATAGAGGATTCAAAAAGAATTCAGTCGTATGTTATATTCTGAACTCATTTTTAGATGCAAACAGAATTCTTTTCACTAAACTGAACTTTGAAGAATTCTTTTTGCATCTGAAAATTAACTCAGAATTGGTGACATATTTATAATATACGACAACTTTTTTTAATTTTTTGTAATTCTCTGTGTTATCTGGGAGGATACGAAGAAAAAGGATAAGATAGAACACTAAGTGACTTTAACCTTAAGATGAAATTTATTCAAAGTTTATTAAGAATTTATTCAAATTTATTCAAATTTTATTAACAAATAAAATAAATAGCTGGGAAAAAAATATAAATATATAATTGTATTAAATTATAATCATACATAATTACATATGATTCATATTTGAAATTTGTTTATACTCAGAGTAACGTCAAATAACTTTTTAATAACTTTCTAATAATGTCTCTAACATTAGTAAGACATTTTTTAATGTCAACTTGCTACCTAAATACATGGCTTGCCTACAAGACTGTCAAGTGATAAGCAAAAATATTCTTAGGTTACATTATACTTCTTGGCATATTGTATAGACAATACAAAAAGGTGGTTATGCGAAGAAATTAAGTCGTTTCCAGAACGTATTCTCCAAAGAAATAGAAAAGACTACTATGAAAGAATAAGTAATATACTAAGAAATAGAAAGAATTACTTTGCAAGAATAAGTAATATGCTAAGAAAATGGACACAAAATTATATGGTATGACTAAAAAATCTTTGCAAATATTAGCATTTAAATTAGCTGGAAAAAATAGTATTGAGCATCTATTAACTTTTGCTGGTACTATTTAATGCTCTTGAGATACATATTAAGATATCCATAAAAATATGATCTTTTTTACAATCGATTATAAGACTTTTATTTGGTATTCCATCTTTCCCGCATCTTTTGGACAAGTCAAAAATTGACACCACTTTCCTTTTTGTAATTTTTCCATAAGAAAACGTAAGAAATATATTTTTTCTTGTGCTAACTTTTAAGAAAATAGTAAAATTATATGCCATATGTCATTGTTTTTAAAAAATAATTTTATTTTAACTATGTTTTTACGACAAAAACGTTTCAAAAAGCTTTCCATCTTGCTCGCTCTTCCCTTATAGGAATAAAAGAAGAAACAAGATGATATAATTTAATAATTTTTAATTAGTAATCGTGTTAGTAGCACTCGGTCCTATTTTTCATTTAAGTGGAAAATACGACGAGTATATGCGAGTATGTATGAATATTTTTTAGCAGATTGCTCGTTTTTAACACTTTTTTTCAGTTAGCGAATGACATCATATTAATACGTTCCTCTTTTACTCAGTTTCGTTTTAATATAGATCTATATTGAAACGAAAGTGAGTAAAAGAGAAACGTATTAACGCACTTTCACTCACCAGCTGAAAAAAGAGAAATCTGCTCAGAAATACTCATGCATACTCGCGTATACTCGTTATAATTTTTCACTGGATACTCTACACGTGCTTCAGAGTGCAAGAAACGATCATAAAAATTAAGAAACGGGTAGAAAATGGGCTAAAAACGGGCAAAAAGTGGGCCACTTGAGGATAAAAACGGTGGAATATTTTTATAAGGGTAAAGTTTCCTCTGGTGATTTGGGCCAAAAACCCATGGAAAACTATACGGATTCCCACATAGTTTTTACAAGAATCCCATGTGATATTCCATGTATTTACCGGGACAGCACAAAATATTTATAAAACATTTATAAGAAATATTTATAAGATTTATTTGATTATTTTATAATTATTTACCAAAATATTTCATAAGTATTTTTATGACTTTAGATTTAATAGATCATAAATATTTTTTTTATCATAAATATTATAAATTTATTAAAATATATATATTTATATATATTTTTTCTTTTCCTGAATTTTTCTTAAATTTTCCACTTTATTATTTTACACGCTACTTAATTTAATTTAAATTGTAGCTCGAAAAATTTGCTTACCATGCTAGGATTCGAATCTGAGACCTCTGCTTCTTGAGTCATTCACCTCACCTACTACGCCACTGTCACTTTGATTGAGAGAGCTTTATATTGTATACATATGTTATATCAATGTACGTAAACAAGTGATTTATTTAAAAGAAGAGAATAGATCCTTTTATATGTAAAAAGTATGTTTAACTCTCCAACGCGCGCGTGGAGTGTTTTTTACACCCCAGACTTCTTTTTTCTTAGATTTCACATAGAAATAAATTTTTTTCAGTGTCAAACTCCTCAGTAACTTTCTTTAATACTCTGCCTAATTTTTTAAAGGACCCCGCACAAACCTTATGGAAAATGGGTCCCGGTGGATTTGGCTGAAACTTTGGAAATTTGTAGTTTACGTGATCCTGATGAAAAGTTCTCATTGCCTCAACTTGATTCATTGAGCCGTATGAGTCCTAGGAACCGTCGAAAGTAGGAAATAAGCGACTGCCATCGCCACTGTATAGGTAACCATCTGGTAATTCCTATCCCTTCCCTACCCTCTTCTCATTTCTCTTTTTCCCTTCCCCTCTCTTTCTCCTCTCTCTTCTTCTTTAATTAGTTTTCGTTATTTTATGTTAGCTTGTTTTCATTTACATTACTTTGCGTGATTTGTCCAAATACCTTTTCTTGCGATGAAGGAGTGAGGATTTAACGTTATATCAGATCCAATTGGATCATCCGGATTACAAGAATCTGAATGTCACTTTAAAAGGTTTTACCGTCGACATTAGCGTTACTCAATATGCACACGCACACACGCACACACGCACACACACGAACACACACACATACACCTTCACACAAACGGCCCTTTTTAAGGCCACATAATGTGCAAAATTCCGATCGCGCAACCTCCCCGTGGTGCACATTGGGTAACGCTAATGTCGACGGTAAAACCTTTTAAAGTGACATTCAGATTCTTGTAATCCGGATGATCCAATTGGATCTGATATAACGTTAAATCCTCACTCCTTCATCGCAAGAAAAGGTATTTGGACAAATCACGCAAAGTAATGTAAATGAAAGCAAGCTAACATAAAATAACGGAAACTAGTTAAAGAAGAAGAGAAAGGAGAAAGAGAGGGGAAGGGAGAAAGAGAAATGGGAAGAGGGTAGAAAAGGGATAGGAATTACCAGATGGTTACCTATACAGTGGCGATGGCAGTCGCTTATTTCCTACTTTCGACGGTTCCTAGGACTCATACGGCTCAATGAATCAAGTTGAGGCAATGAGAACTTTTCATCAGGATCACGTAAACTACAAATTTCCAAAGTTTCAGCCAAATCCACCGGGACCCATTTTCCATAAGGTTTGTGCGGGGTCTTTTGGTAGCGTTCATGAATTTTAATTAGTATCGTCTATCGACGCTGTTAAAGTCGGCTGGGGTGTAATTTACACCCCACACGCCCACTCACGTTACACTTTGGATCTGTTCGTATTTCTTACACTTTCCGCACTTGTCGCACTTTTCCGCACCCGTATTATTTCTTTTTCAATTTACATTTGTTTAAACAAATTTATTTGTTTTGCAAAATCTCGGTTTTTTATAAACAAATTGTATAAAAAATCGAAATATTGCAGAATAAATGACAGTAATCGATTCTACTAAAAAAAAGAATAAACTTTTGTTTTTGAACATTTTTTTATCCGAGTCTTATTTTTATTGCAGAATGATTATATACGAATTAGAGTTGCTAAGACGGCTTCACGCCATGCCTCCGTGAATAATGATAATGCGTAACTTGATATCAGAAAAATATTATAATCAAAAACAAAAATACCTGTATTTTTTCTTTTTTAATTTACAATGGTAGAAACGATTTTTTATAAACAAATTGTATAAGACATTGAGATTTTGCAAAACAAATGACGGCAATCGATTCTACTAAAAAAATAAACTTTTGTTCTTGTAGATATTTTTATCCAAGTTTTATTTTCATTGCAAAATGGCTTCCGGTCCGGAACCTCTTTTGTATCTCTAGTTTGTAGCCATTTTGCTGTGAAAATAAGGCTCGGATAAAAAAATGTACAAGAACAAAAGTTTGTTATTTTTTTTTAGTAAAATTGATTGCCCTCATTTGTTTTGCAAAACTTTGATGTCTTATACAATTTGTTTATAGAAATTGTTTCTATCATTGTAAATTAAAAAAGAAAAAATACTGGTATTTTTGTTTTCGATTACAACACTATTCTGATATCAAATATTATGATATCATGGTTATTAGTAGCTATGGGTTTTAATGAATTAAACAAATATTCTTATGTTATATTAATATTATAAATTTTATATAAAACAAATGCGTGTATATATTGTTATTGCATTTTGATTAAATTACATTAAATATTTTCATTGAATTACAAAGAAATTGTGTTGAGAATTTATTTTAAAGCGATCTTCTCAAGACGGTCATAATACTTTAGCCATCGTTTGAAATATGCCATATTCTAATGACTAACATTAACAAATACATTCAAATTTTAACAATATATTCACAAATTCAGTTTCCTTGGACCTTTCTCTTACAAACTATACTATGCAACATTAAATTTTTTATAATAAATTATAAGATTTCTCAAGTTATTGAACAATCTGTAAAAATTGAATGTTCTGGACTTATTTCAATACAAAACTGGTTATTATTCAGAAAACATTAAAATTAAAGTTTCAACTTGTTAATATAGCTTAAAAAACATGCAACGATGGATATACGAAATTTATATAGGAAATGAAAAATATTTATCGGTTTAATATTTATAAATAATGTAGGGTGTAATTTACACCCCACGCGCCTATTGGAGTTTAAAATTTTGACGCGCGCGTTGGAGGGTTAAAAAGTATGTAAAAAGTATATTTATATACTTTTTACATTTTATAAATATGTAAAAATATCTACTTTAAATATCTGTTTTAAAAGTAAGTAAAATACAAATTAATCATTTTGTAAATTTAAATA
>NW_022639701.1:311146-311457 GCF_010583005.1 Odontomachus brunneus
AGTAATTATCAATGATTCTTAGTATGATATTTCTATAAGGGTTGTCCACTCGCCTTTATTATTAATAATTACCTGGCATCTTATACTTCCAACTAATTTTATGGCATATTCTTGAGGTAAAAATCTCCATATCAATCGAATTTGTCGAACTCCGACCGACCAAAGTTTCTTTCCACGAAGTTTAAACTTCATCAAGGACCAAACGTTTTCGATAAGATTTGCATCCGGTGACTTTGACGGCCAATCCAGTAATTCAACATTACCCACACAGCATGTAATATCGCAGAAATATCACAGCAATATTATATTTT
>NW_022639701.1:311467-311632 GCF_010583005.1 Odontomachus brunneus
ACATAATAAAAGAAACTTTAATTTAAAATACAAAAAAGATACTTTTAATATTATAAAATAATTTATTTAGATTTATAAAATAATTTATTTGTATTTAATTTATTTTTAAAACAAACAAATATTTATTTAAACACAATTTTTACATTTAAAAAAACTAATTTTCTT
>NW_022639701.1:311642-311887 GCF_010583005.1 Odontomachus brunneus
TGAAAATCATAATGATATTACTATGAGAAAATCATAATATTTAAAAGACTATACTTATATATTCCTAGTTTTCTCACGTTTCATAAACTACTACGTATCGAAGGTTGTTAAATACACTCCAAACTTTCGTGAAATCCTCCAGCGATAATTTCGATCCCAAGCAGTATACCACTAGAGACCCATCCATGTCCTGACTGCATTAAGGGGGGAAATCCAATTAGAACGAGGAAAAATAAGCTATTTTC
>NW_022639701.1:311897-312405 GCF_010583005.1 Odontomachus brunneus
AGAAAACATTTGCTTATTCTTATACAGTATGTTTGATAAGAGCGTGTACGGCAAAACTTTTTCCTCGAAACCGTTAGAGGGAGGATATGAACGCGAGTCAATAGTGGGGCTCTTCTCCCAAGATGCTTTGTCTAGAAAGCCTTAGTTATCGTTTGACTTTCGTCACAAAAGGGCGTATTTCAACATGAGTGCCGCGTACGCATCACGTTACGAAGCTGTGTTTCTATGTTCGCATCCAAAAGGACCAAAAATGTCGCGCGGAGCGGCTGCTAAGTACATGAAGAAGTCTAAGGCGTTTGTGAGTAAGTGGGTGAAACGTTATTCCGAGGTCAAAAACGTTGATGACTTGCCGGATCGTGGCTCTGTGCAGAAAACGACGAAAAAGGAGGACAAAATGATTTTACGGGTGTTTGAGAAGAATCCTTGTTTATCATTGCGTGGCGGGCAAGCGGTTTTACTTAAAAAGGGTCTAAATATATCATGTCATACTATAAGAAGACGTTTACTG
>NW_022639701.1:313939-314765 GCF_010583005.1 Odontomachus brunneus
GGACATTTCGAATTTGCACTGTCGTTTTGTACAGGCCGAACTTCGGAGCTAAACTGAAAACCGGTTCTGCTCGATGCCAGCGCCAACGGACCCAACGGTTTCGACTAAACGTAACAATAGAAATAAAAGCCATCTACCAGGGGTGCGTTCCAAAACCTACAGTAAAACTATAATTACATCTCTATACGTTTTGGATCGCAGCCCTGAAAGGTAAAATCCCCGCTCCGGGTGAGTATACCTGCTGCGTGCTATTAGAGCCTCGACGCTGCTCAAGAGATTTGTTGCGCTCGGAGGCCATAACTTCCGAACGGCTGCGAATTTCGATTTAAAACGTTGGGAACATATTCTTACAATGTTAAATAAACATTTTATGCAAAAAAAAAAAATTCGATTTTTTGAAAGTTCTAATTGGATTTCCCCCCTTAAACTGTTGCTTAACCTGACGATCGAGCGCGCACGCGGTGACTCTGATGACTCCAACGATGTTCTTACAATTCATGCTTATGTAATGTGTCCTTATAGTGTTCACAGTACATTATAATATATTTAGCAAACATCAAATAATAGTTATATAATTTTTACTTGCAAGGGAAGTTGCGGAACTGTCCCCCCCCCGATTTTGATGCGCTTTGGATATGTTGTAGAGCATCAAAAAGTAGTCGACACGTATTTTTTTTATCGGCTATATATTGAGTTTAGGGGTTGAAACAGCCCCTTAAAAAAAAATGACTTCCATTTTTATTGAATATTTCCTAAAATATAAGGTATATGAAAAAATGTTTCCTACAAAAGTTGTACAGTATTTAACGCTCTTTGAAACAGTATA
>NW_022639701.1:314775-315784 GCF_010583005.1 Odontomachus brunneus
ATGCTTATGTAATGTGTCCTTATAGTGTTCACAGTACATTATAATATATTTAGCAAACATCAAATAATAGTTATATAATTTTTACTTGCAAGGGAAGTTGCGGAACTGTCCCCCCCCCGATTTTGATGCGCTTTGGATATGTTGTAGAGCATCAAAAAGTAGTCGACACGTATTTTTTTTATCGGCTATATATTGAGTTTAGGGGTTGAAACAGCCCCTTAAAAAAAAATGACTTCCATTTTTATTGAATATTTCCTAAAATATAAGGTATATGAAAAAATGTTTCCTACAAAAGTTGTACAGTATTTAACGCTCTTTGAAACAATATATTAAATTTTTTCAAAAACATCAAATTTTTGAACCCCCCCCCTCCCTACTCATTACCTTTGCAAAATTTGTAAGTTTTTGTATTGTACAGCATTTCATACCAAATCGATCCATATATAATATTGGGTGTACAACTTAGTTCGGTCCGTTTTCAAAAGATGGCTCTAGGTGCTATAACTGGTTGACGGCGACAGCTGATTTTTGCTGTATCGTGAAGTGTCAACATCTGTCAACCAAATATTATTTACAAGCCTTTGAGTTTTGCACAACAAGTTTAATTTTTACTGCGTTGAAAATGTTGAGTTTCGTTCCAAATAAGCACCATTTGCGGGAAGTTTTGATTTTCTGTTTCAATTAGAAGAAAAGTGCAGCTGAAGCTCATCGAATGCTTGTGGAAGTTTATGGTGAATCTGCACCGTCGGGTAAATCTTGCAGAGAATGGTTTCGACGATTTCAAAGTGGTGATTTTAGTGTTGAAGACAAAGAGCATTCGGGTCAACCGAAAAAGTTTGAAGATGAAGAATTAGAAACATTACTCGATCAAGATTCGTGTCAAACGCAAAAAGAGCTCGCAAGAACATTGGAAGTTACTCAACAAGCTATTTCGAAACGACTCAAAGCCGCGGGATACATCCAAAAGCAAGGAAATTGGGTCCCATACGAATTGAAACCGAGAGATATC
>NW_022639701.1:316034-319127 GCF_010583005.1 Odontomachus brunneus
AATAAAAAAACAAGTCAATTAAAGTATTGCCCATCGCTGGAGACTACTTTTTCCCATCTTTCTGGCAGCATTTGAATTCCACGTCGAAAAAACGACACTTCTTTTGCGGCTATCCACGAATCGATCCATTTTTTCGTTTCTTCATACGAAGTGAAGTGCTGCTCAGCCAGGCCGTTAGTCATCGATCTAAATAAATAGTAATCAGAAGGCGCAATATCTGGAGAGTACGGCGAGTGGGGTAGGACTTCCCATTTCAGCGTTTCCAGGTATGTTTTGACCGGTGACGCGACATGCGGCCGAGCGTTATCATGCAGCAAAATCACCTTATCGTGTCTTTGCTCATATTGCGGCCGTTTTTCTTTCAATGCTCGGCTCAAACGCATCAATTGTCGTCGATAGAGATCTTCTGTGATGGTTTGGTTGGGTTGGAGCAGCTCGTAATACACTACCCCCAGCTGATCCCAAATGCAGAACATAAGCTTGGAACCGTGGATATTCCGCTTTGGCGTTGATGCTACTGCTTCGCCGGGCTTAACCCACGATTTTTTATGCTTGGGATTACTGTAGTATATCCACTTTTCATCACCAGTCACAATACGATGTAAGAAACCTTTCCTTTTTTGTCGTTGAAGCAGCTGTTCACACATGACAAGACGCCGTTCGACGTCTCTCGGCTTCAGTTCGTATGGCACCCAAGATCCTTTCTTTTGTATCATTCCTAATGCTGTCAGACGTTTCGAAACTGTTGTTCGATCAACTCATAATGATTTTGCAACATCAGATTGCGTCTGACATGGATCTTTAGCAAGTAATGTTTCCAATTCTTCGTCTTGAAACTTTTTTGGTGCACCACTGCGTTCTTTATCTTGAACATCAAAATCACCATTTTTAAATTGGTTAAACCAATCTCTGCATGTTCTTTCCGACAGAGCATGATCACCATAGGTTTCTACAAGAATTCATGTGCTTCAGTTGCAGATTTCTTCTGAATAAAGTAGTGCAGTAAAATTCCCCGCAAAAACGGTTGGGTTGGCACGAAATTTGACATGTTTTACGCTACGAAAAGAAAATGTTCTTTATAGGTTAATGGAAAGACACGCACTGATTTTAAACATAGGTTATAGAACTTCAATATAGATGCGTCATTATCTTGAATTATACACACAAAATTTTTATACTGCCATCTGATGCTGAAACGGCGAGAACTTATTCACACTCCCAATAATTTCTTTTAGATGCACTGTATATCTGATATCAAAAGACAGAAGAGAAGAAAACAACGTCCAAAATAAAAAGACATAACATTAATTATAAAGTATGTTTTATTTTTTATATAATCACAGTTTTATATAATCACAGGTGGAGACAAACATTTATTTTTAATCTGTTCCAGAATGATGTCATTTAATGCATGGAATGTCATACTGTTACTGTACGCAGCATTCTCTGCATTAGACCTTCCAGGAAGTCCGGTAACTTCGGAGGAAATAGAAATGAAGGAGAAGGTTGAATACATGCTGAAAGAAATGATAACGAATTTGAAATAGAAGAGGAGCAAGCACTAGATTTTTATGATCCAAATGAGATTTCACATGCAGAAACAGTTGATTTGTTTCATCATGTTGAAGATTAGAATTATCTTCCAGAAGAAGTTATTTGTACTTCTGTTGAAGCAGCAATATCAAACGACTACAAAAGGCAAGCTGTGGAATACTGGAGAAGCGGTAAAACAAAATCAAAATCATTGGAGTCGGTAAAACACAATTATAAACAAGTAACATCGCTACGACAATTACGACGATGGGAGAAGTATATGCATGCAGGTGGTACAAGAAGAGAAAAATTGCAAAGAATTGCTGAATATATATTAAACACTTTCAATGAAGCGCTTCAAAGAGGAATGATAATTCATGATATTGACATCGGTCGATGGGCTTCTCGAGCACAAGAGGTAAATGCGCCAGGATTCATAGCGTCACATACATGGATACATAGATTCAAAAAACAACATAATATAGTATCTTATAAAATAACGAAATTTGTCACGAAAAAATCTTTGTTATCAAAATCCGATTTGGAAAATAAGTGCAAAACATTTACAACAAATGTTAAATATTTTATTAATCAATATGGAGTAGAAAATATTTATAATTCGGATCAGAGTGGATTCCAGTTAGAACTTCACGCCGGTCGTACTTTAGCAAATAAAGGTGCAAAAACAATAGAATCGGTAGTACAGTCTGTATCCGCAACCACGCGTAGTTACACAACACAGCCAACTATTTCTGCTGATGGTAGATTATTGTCGCCTCTTTTCATCGTATTAAAA
Source organism: Odontomachus brunneus (assembly GCF_010583005.1). Taxonomy (NCBI): domain Eukaryota; kingdom Metazoa; phylum Arthropoda; class Insecta; order Hymenoptera; family Formicidae; genus Odontomachus; species Odontomachus brunneus. Next base: position 318,364 of record NW_022639701.1, read on the forward strand.
GAATCCACAGGAACGTTTGGTCCACAAGTGCAGCAATCGTTATTTAACGCTCCTAACATTTACGTAATGGCTTCAAAGTCAGGTAAATTAACATCAAATCATGTAAAAACCTGGTTGAGAGAAGTTTTCTTTCCGAACGTCGGGCCACAATCTGTATTATAAGGTGTAGTAAAAAGAAATCCATTATTTTTCCAATAGATGGCTTTAGTAATGTGTAATATAAGTGCGATCGCGTTGTATAAGTGCGATCGGTTTACGCTAGATGGCATTAGAAAGATAAGATTTCGTACTAAAAAAACTTTTGAGACAGTTTTGTGATTGTTTGACTCAGTATTGTTTGAGCGCGCGTCAAAGATGGACACCAGCAAAGAGAAAATACACCATATTTTACAGTTTTTCTTCGATAAAGGCGAAAACGCAAGCCACGCGGCTGAAAATGTGAATAGTGTTTATGGTCTTGATACTGTAACAGCCAATCACGCGCAATTTTGGTTTCGTCGATTCCGTTCCGGTAATTTTGATGTCAAAGATGCATCACGCTCTGGAAGGCCAATTGTCGAAAATGTCGATAAAATAATGGAAATCGTCGAGTCCGACCGTCATGTAAGCACTGTTTCGATTGCCCAGGAGCTAAACATTGCACAAAAAACCGTTTGGAACCACTTGAATAAGGCTGGAGACAAAAAGAAGCTCGATGTATGGGTGCCACACGAGTTAACGCAAAAAAACCTCATGGACCGAATTTCCATCTGCGAATCGCTGTT
>NW_022639701.1:319161-319781 GCF_010583005.1 Odontomachus brunneus
ATCAAAATCATTGGAGTCGGTAAAACACAATTATAAACAAGTAACATCGCTACGACAATTACGACGATGGGAGAAGTATATGCATGCAGGTGGTACAAGAAGAGAAAAATTGCAAAGAATTGCTGAATATATATTAAACACTTTCAATGAAGCGCTTCAAAGAGGAATGATAATTCATGATATTGACATCGGTCGATGGGCTTCTCGAGCACAAGAGGTAAATGCGCCAGGATTCATAGCGTCACATACATGGATACATAGATTCAAAAAACAACATAATATAGTATCTTATAAAATAACGAAATTTGTCACGAAAAAATCTTTGTTATCAAAATCCGATTTGGAAAATAAGTGCAAAACATTTACAACAAATGTTAAATATTTTATTAATCAATATGGAGTAGAAAATATTTATAATTAGGATCAGAGTGGATTCCAGTTAGAACTTCACGCCGGTCGTACTTTAGCAAATAAAGGTGCAAAAACAATAGAATCGGTAGTACAGTCTGTATCCGCAACCACGCGTAGTTACACAACACAGCCAACTATTTCTGCTGATGGTAGATTATTGTCGCCTCTTTTCATCGTATTAAAAGAATCCACAGGAACGTTTGGTCCAC
>NW_022639701.1:319796-320170 GCF_010583005.1 Odontomachus brunneus
CACAGGAACGTTTGGTCCACAAGTGCAGCAATCGTTATTTAACGCTCCTAACATTTACGTAATGGCTTCAAAGTCAGGTAAATTAACATCAAATCATGTAAAAACCTGGTTGAGAGAAGTTTTCTTTCCGAACGTCGGGCCACAATCTGTATTATAAGGTGTAGTAAAAAGAAATCCATTATTTTTCCAATAGATGGCTTTAGTAATGTGTAATATAAGTGCGATCGCGTTGTATAAGTGCGATCGGTTTACGCTAGATGGCATTAGAAAGATAAGATTTCGTACTAAAAAAACTTTTGAGACAGTTTTGTGATTGTTTGACTCAGTATTGTTTGAGCGCGCGTCAAAGATGGACACCAGCAAAGAGAAAATAC
>NW_022639701.1:320180-337338 GCF_010583005.1 Odontomachus brunneus
CGCAAAGTTCGAGACACCGGTTGATTTTTGTTTCAAAAAAGATCCTAAAGTACAATACGATATTTGTGACAAAACTGCTATAATTACTTATTCTTGATGCAAACGATCACTTTGCATCACACATTTCTTCCATGAGCACCACCTTTGTTACGAATATGTGCCATAAGTAAAACACATTTATTTTCTGTGTATGCAAATCTTCTATCGATTTTTCTTAATATTATATTAATTATATGATTTTAAAATATTATAATAACATTATAAATTGTAAACATTATACATTAAATATATGTAATTGTTTATGTATTATTTTTCTACAATTAATTACATTTCCCTACTTACAGTAACGTATCTAGCTACAGTATTCATCTACTTGAACGGCATGACGCGTATATCACGACGTTTTCCAACTATTTAATCGAGACCACCTTATAATATTATATATGGATCAATTTGGTATGAAATGCTGTACAATTTTTGTCCTTACAAAAACTTACAAATTTTGCAAAGGTAATGAGTAGGGGAGGGGAGGTTCAAAAATTTTATGTTTTTGAAAAAATTTAATATATTGTTTCAAAAAGCGTTAAATACTGTACTTTTGTAGGAAACATATATACCTTATATTTTAGAAAATATTCAATAAAAATGGAAAAGCCATTTTTTTTCAAGGGGCTGTTTCAACCCCTAAACTCAATATATGGCCGATAAAAAAAATACGTGTCGATCACTTTTTGATGCTCTACAACATATCCAAAGCGCATCAAAATCGGGGGGGACAATTCCGCAACTTCCCTTGTTAGTGTTTGTTGGATAGTTTGTTGATAGATATTGAAACAATGCAACAACATTCGATATGCGATAAATATTGATGTAATGTAGTGAACCAGTGATAATTACTTTTAGATTTTTAACAAAATGTTATAATGATTAATCCAAACAAAAAAAATTAAAAAATCCAAGAAAATCCAAATTAAACAAATCGAAATACTAAATTTTAAAAGAAACTTTTAAAAAATATTATTTCTGTAAGGGAAGGTGACTTCAAATGACGCCGTAATAACGTTTTAATGATGTCTATAATGTCAAAGAAATTGATATGTTAATTGATGTCACCATTCTATTTAAAATATGATATATTGCTATAATTTAACTATAATATTGCAAATATATAAGTGTAATATTTCAATGATATAAATGTGTAATATTTCAATGATATAAGTATGTAATACTGCAGTAATATTTCTGTAATATTTCAATGACATATGTAAAGGTGCAATATTTCAGTAATATTTCTGTAATATTTCACTATGATATGTAATATTACTACTATATTGCAATATCACTGCAATATTTCTGCAATATTACGTGCTTTGTGGGTAGAACGTCCACTGGAAGTCCAATGGAGGTGCAAGTTGCGGACATTTGGATGTTGAGTGGAGGCTTTATGGATTTTCCATGGACGTCTATTAGAGGTCCTGAATCTCCATAATGGATGTTTAATAGACATCTAATAGAAGTTTTGTTCCGTGTGGGACGTAGGAATATTGTAATATTACTGTATTAAGTGTACAACTTTGCTTCCGCCGTTTTCCTATAGATAGCTTTAGCGGTAAGTGGTGGTCGAAATAAATAGATCATAGACGTCATACAATAAACTTGGGCATCTGTCAACATAATCCCATAGAAACATTAGTCGATTTGTGTCTGCATCATAAAGTTATTCTCGATTGAAAATGTCAGTTTTCGAGCCAAATTCTCCTCATTTGCGGAAGGTTTTAATTTTCTGCTTCAATATGAAGAAATCTGCGGCTGAAACTCATCGAATGCTCTCAAATACTTATGGTGAGGCCGCTATTAGTGGAAGAACGTGTCGTGAGTGGTTTCAACGCTTCAAGAACGGTGATTTTGACGTCGAAGACCAGTGGAAGAGAGAAGGTTTTCGAAGATGCAGAATTGGAGGCATTACTTGATCAAGACTCGTGTCAAAATCAAAAAGAATTGGCACGATCATTGGGAATGACTTAACAAGCCATTTCAAAACGCCTCAAAGCCATGGGAATGATTCAGAAGCAAGGAAATTGGGTGCCGTACGAATTGAAGCCGAGAGATGTTGAACGGCGTTTGTTTGCTTGTGAACAGCTGCTTGAAAGGCAAAGACGGAAGGGATTTCTGCATCGCATTGTGACTGGGGACGAAAAATGGGTTCATTACGATAACCCCAAGCGCAGAAAATCATGGGGAGTTCCCGGCCATGCTTCCACGTCGACGGCCAAACCGAATATTTACGGCTCCAAGGTCATGCTCTCTATTTGGTGGGACCAGCTCGGCGTAGTGTATTATGAGCTGTTAAAACCGACTGAAACAATCACAGGCGATCGGTATCGAACGCAATTGATGCCTAGCATTGAAAGACAAACGGTCGCAATACAATGAAAGACACGATAAAGTGATTTTGCAGCATGACAATGCTCGATCCTATGTTGCGAAAGTGGTCAAGACATACTTGGAAACGTTGAAATGGGAAGTCCTACCCCACCCGCCGTATTCTCCAGACGTTGTTCCCTCTGACTATCACTTGTTTCGATCAATGGCACACGGCCTGGCTGACCAGCACTTTCGGTCTTATGAAGAAGTAAAAAATTGGATCGATTCGTGGATCGCCTCAAAAGATGACCAGTTTTTTCGACACGGGATTCGTACGTTGCCCAAAAGATGGGAGAAAGTAGTGGCCAGCGATGGACAATACTTTGAATCATAAATGTATCACCAGTTTTTTACAATAAAGCTTCGAATTTCGGAAAAAAAATGGCGGAAGCAAAGTTGTACACCTAATAATATTTCTGCAATATTACACGCTGTGTGGAATTCTATTATTTTTAAAAATGTTTCTTTAAATGTTTTTTAAATTATAATGTTTTATAATATCAACATCTAGGTAAACATATTTGACATAAATATTTTATGCATATATCTCTGACTTCTCTTTTATTATATGAAATATGTGAACTATAAATAGGTTATTTTTTTGCTTATACTAAATAATATTATAAGAAAATTATAATTAATACTTCGGCTATATATATATGGAGATAATAAAAAAAACGCTTAGTATCAGTTGAAGAAATAGCGCAGTAGCCAAAGTGATAGACTAGAAACCTGGAGATGTCTGAAGTCTCGCGTCCGACCAGTACTGAGTAAATTTTCAGGTGCAAAAAAGTGAGAAATCAGATAAAAGAGCTAAATTTCATTTAAAATCAACATAAGCTTGATTAGTTGCAATCGTTTCTGCAAGATATATTTTTCAATATTTTTTTTAACCAGTGTCATACGTCATTGTTACATCATTTTATGTAAAAAAATGACGTTTAAAATATCGTCATTATTTAGTTAATTTGAAGGATAAATGACGTAATAGATAACGTAAATTTCACGTCATTATCACGGCTGTCTGCTACCTGGATATGTCACCATATTATACAAAATCACTGCGATATTACAGATTGATTATTGTAATATTAATGAAATATTATGGAAATATTTCATCCGCAGACATTTCACATTGTAAAAATATTCCTATAATATTACTGATATATTGCTTGTAATATAACAGTAATATTGTAAGATTACTACAATATTGATGCAATATTACATTGCTATGTGGGATCTACCATATTGCACGTCATCATTCATCAATCTTTTTTAATTATATATACATGGAAAAAACAATTCTGTTAGTGCAACCGAATTTTCTATTGCCCAGGAATCAGACAAAAACTCGCCTTTAGGAACAGAAAAATTTCTTTATGATGTTTCTATACAGTGAATTGTTCTCAGTTGCTTCAACCGAGTTCTAATATCGCTGAATGCTCAAATATTTTCAGTTACAACAACAGAAATATTATTTTTCAAAACAGAGATATCGCTTCTGATTACCTAATTTTCAGTTGGTTCCTATTCGTTTGCACCAACTGAGATTTTTTTGCTTGTACAGTAGCCATCGCTATCACAACTCATTTACTGTATAACGCATGATCATTCACGAACCTTCTTGGATTAATAACTCAAAAGTTTACATTGTTCTCAAAATGGTAGAGAAATTTTTTGTTCAGTTTGACCTAATCTATTTGTACACCGCGGCTCTGTGTGATACCGGGCATCCTGTATACAAATTATATACAACACGTGTAACTTTTGTTTTATTAAAGGATATTAAACTATAACAAAAATCGTAATCATTTATATATTCAAATAAATTTTTTGCATTTGTAACATTTCGTTAAATCAGCTTTAAGAGTATTCTTCTTTATTTTAATTATATACATAATTATATATATAAAATCCAAATTTCCTGGATTTAAAGAAATTTCTTAAATAAGTTTCTTATTTAAATAAATTCTTTTCATTTATAACATTTTGTTGAACCTATTGTATCTGCTTTAATTTCCTTTATATTATATAATGTGTAATGTTTTTTCATTCACACGAATACACATTAAAAAACATTGAATTGAAACTGTCTTTCATGTATCTATATAAATCTCTTCCATTCGTAACATTTTACTGAGTCTGTTTTAACTGTTTTTATATTTTAATCATATAGCGTGTTATGTTTTTTTTTATTAAAAAACATTGAATTATATAAGAAACCGAAGACGCTTATGTATTCAAATAAATTTCTTCTATTTGTAACATTTTGTTGTATCTGTTAATTTGACATGTTAGTGAAAATGCACAGAATAAGAATTGTTATGTCATAGGCCACACACCTTTGTTCGGAATATATTGCATAGAATTAATTACTCATCTGTCAGAATTTCAAAATAATTAAATACTTGATCTTCGAGTCATACCACTTTACGAAACCCCCGTACAAAAACAATCGTGAAAAACACGTCAATCACACTGCACATGACTATGAATCACCGAATGCCATCTCCTATCATACAACCCAATTAAAGGTTCTCGAATTTTTCCGTAATTTTCTCCAATCCAAGCTACTATCCTCATTTCAAGCACGTCATCTCCGACCAATCCGGTAATAGTTAGTCCGGAAGTTATTCCCAAGTTCCTAATTTCCAAATCAAGTCGTTGCTTATAAAAGTCTCAGCCCGTGCTTCTTCGGGGCAATAACATATTCTTTGTAATAAGCAATGCAACACTCTTCGATCCAATTCGTCGCCTTCTGTCAGTCTGAAATCTATCTTGACCAGCTAAACAGCGACACTACACTCCACGACAAAGGGCGAGATTTGTTAAAAGCTATTCCATCCAATACACACATATTTCAAGAGTAAGCTATCCATTTTATCTTATCCATTCCGTCGCAGTTTTTAATTATTCTCAATAATTCCGATGAGTCCAAAATTCGATTTCGTCCTTCAAAATTCACCTTTCCTCCGTCTCCTACACTCCTATCCAGAAGACTAACTTCCACGCACACTCCCACACACAAATACACACATACAGACTTACACTTCGCTGTTTATTCTACTATGAATTTTGTAAACCGGTATATTGTAATGAATAGAATAAAATTTTATATTTATTTACATCATGTATTTATAAATCTTGTTGATATTTCCACTTCGCGATCTAGACCTTACTAATCTGAATCCCTCTTTTCCTTATCGCTCAAGGTCCAATCCCGCGTAAAAAGATTTGGTTCTCTGACTCAAAATCGGACCTCTCACCACACGTGTAAAGAGACTCTTCCAGTCACTGACCGGCTTATCAAGTTCGTTTTCAAGTACGGCGAGGTTTATTGTAAACGGTTTCAGCAAACACAGAATATAAATATTATATAACATAGAAGTAACACGTAATATAACGAATGTTATACGTTATTAATGTTCCCAGTAAGCAATCTGCGCGCAGACTGACGTCAGACTGTCGACAGGATCTGTCGAATCCGAGCAGGATCTGTCGACAGATCCATAGACATCTGCGTCCCCAATCTGCCGCCAGACTGTTGACAGGGTCTGCGAACAGACTCTGACGACAGACTGGCGGCAGATTGCGCGCAGAGCCTGTCGACAGACTATGACGGCAGATTGGCTGCAGATTGCGCGCAGATCCTGTCGTTTCGTAGGTTCTTCAATTAAATTTTCTCATAATTTTTCATAATTACTCTTAGAATAAGCGCTTTCTCATAAATACTCATAAAATACTGTGACAAAAAAAATTTTCTACATTATTTTTTCATAATTTTTAATATTTTCTCTAGTGAGATTCGAACTTGAACTGAAGACATCTTTTGGATAATCGTCCGTCGCCTTAGACACTACGCCAATTCCTCACTTGATAAAAAGCGCTTTGTATTGTCCATTTAAAGTTTAAGGAAGAAAAATATTATAGTTTGTTCGCCTTTTAAGCCGCAAAATATAGACGAAACCGTTTAGCGTATAAATAAAGTAAGAGAAACTGGTACGATAATTCGAAATTAATTTTCTACCAAGGAATGTATAGAAAATTACTGCAATAAAACAGCAGATAATGACATTTTTCTATCATGTTAATAAAATACTGTACTTTTACATGTGCGAATTAATTTGGTCGATCGTCCCGTTCAGATTGTATTAAGTTTTATCAAAATCGAAGCATGATATATTTTTAAATAAACCATCAAAAAAATTCTGTAAAAGTTATTTACATAGCGAGACTAATATTTTATTCGGTGCTGCTGCCTTCAATACTTATTGCATGACGGTTAAATCGGATTTAATGACATAACAACATTTAAAAAAATAATAAGATGAGAAATTGTATGAAAAATTATGAGAACAATTTTTACCAGGAATGACATGTGTACGCCTTTAAATGGCCATTTAACCGTTGTACTATTCTATACTTGTACTTGTTATTTTTCTATTATTGTTGTTTTTTTATAAAAAATGTGTAATACAATTTTAAAATATAAACATTGTTTCATTGTGTACAATTATTGCACAATATAATTATCTTGACTTCTCTGCAGCATGGTGTGTATGTGAAACTGCCTCATTTAATAACGTACATATGGCCCTTAATAGAATTAAATAGCCTATTTAGGAAACAGGTTCTGCGCGCAGTCTGTCACCAATCTGTCGTCAGAGACTGCTAAAACAGTTTCTGTGTGCAGTCTGTTGCCATTCTGTCAACAGATACTGTTGACAGACTCTGCGTAAAATCTGCTCGCACAGGTTTGGCTATCTGGGCTAAGTTACATAATTTTCTTTTATAACTGTAATCTAACTGTGTTTTAGAACTGTTATAATTCTCTGTTATTTTCAGGTTATAATTGTATAACACCAACATAACTAAAATATAACAGGTTATACAATAAGCGTTTACCCTTATAGAAATATCATACTAAGAATCATTGATAATTACTTATTTTCAGTATTAAAAATACTGGATAATAAGTAATTATCAATGATTCTTAGTATGATATTTCTATAAGGGTATTTGCATTACATCTATGTTATATAGCATTCTTATATCTAGGTATCTGATCATTTGCTAGATGGTTTCCGTTTTCTCGCGTCTTTCTCGTACGTAAAATATGATGCATTAATATGTATAAGAACAATGATCACAAGACGGCACAACTTGTACTGTAGAGTCCACTTTTATAGTAAAGTGAAGTGGTACATTTTTTTATCAATAGTAATTACAATAGTTACAATAGTTAATCCCTTCCATTTGAATATATACAGAGAGAATCCCTTATAGAAATATCATACTAAGAATCATTGATAATTACTTATTTTCAGTATTAAAAATACTGGATAATAAGTAATTATCAATATTCTTCATTATGATTCTTAGTATGATATTTCTATAAGAGATGAGGTAATGAATAAATAAAAATAGTTCTAATAGCATAAAATGCCTGAGGATATGCTGGGACACTAGACGCCTAGAATGGCTCTAGGATGATTCTGGAATATATTGTGTTATTTGGGAGATAATTAATTTAGAATGGCAAGATACTTTTATGCTATTATCTTTACTAAAAATATTTTTGATACGAAATATATAATTGTAATATTTTTAGGAGCATACTTTTACAAATTAATTGATATTTGAACGATAACTTGTAATCTCTATGTATAATTAAATGCCTATAATTGCTAGGAAATAATAATTTATATTTCAGATATATAACATTTCAGCAATATATATAACAGCTATATAACATTTTAGTAACACGTTATATTTCTATTATATAATGGCAACTTCGTATGAGACGGAAATTATAACTAACGTGTATGTTACATGTAAGAAACATGTTATATTGCATGTTACATTCCGTTATATTACAACGATGTAACTGTTATATTATTGTGTTTGTTGGGGTCGATATAGTTCTCTTCTAGGAACAACAGAATTAACGTTACGAAATGGATACGTCAGGAGAAAAAATGTTAATATTTTTTATTTATTTTATTGTTTAAAGTGTAAAACAAGAGAGAGAGAGAGAGAGAGAGAGAGAGAGAGAGAGAGATTGGCATTGAGAAGACTTTTTTATCGTGGTGATATCGCGTCCGAAATTCCGCGTCTTATCGCGATCAAACATATGTAATCAAATGTCCTGTGATAATGTAATAATACTATAAGCATATTTATAAATCTGTACAGAGACCGATATTCTCAAGGTTAATTTGCTCGATGCAAAGAAGATACTGAATGTCGATAAGATAGTGGTCCAAGGAAAAAATGAATAAGAATAATAAATTTATAATTAACAGGCTTTTAGATGTACTATCATGTATAAATAAATAGGACTTATGAGAACTAAGCGCTGAGAGGAAATGCGCATTTATTTAAATTTACAAATGAAAAATGGATTAATACGAACATAAATATTATAAAAACACGCTTTAGCATTTGATTTTTACGACAATCTTTGAAGACATATTGGACACTTTACATCAAATTGCGTAGATACTTTTAACATGCGAGCGATTTACGATTAACTGTATTCATCGAGATAACTTGTTTTATATTACATTGAAGATGAAAGATAGAAACGTTTGGTTTTTTTATATTATGGTTTATATATAGACACAATTATATCCTGTATACAAAAAAAATTTTTTTTGTTCCTAATTGTAAATTTAAATAAATGCGCATTTCCTTTCAGCGCTTAGCGCTCTCATATACTCTATTTATTTATAAAAGAATAATAGAGATGCGTCCTAACAATGGGCGCGTTTTAGCGAACACAACGATTGCACAACAGTTGAGTAATTCGTCGACATAATTGGTCCAGATTTAGGGATCTACAGGGATAACAATAAAGATCAGTAATCACTGACTGTTCATCGATCGTTTTATTCTTCTGAACCCAGCAAATGTCTTTCTTTCTCATAATTTCACGCAGAAATAATGCTTTACTTACTAGATTCCCGAGACGCCTGGTTTTTTAATTCGCTGTTGCCGCAATAACTCCATTGTTAAGCTGATCTCTTTTTTCACACAGTACCCTTATAGAAATATCATACTAAGAATCATTGATAATTACTTATTTTCAGTATGAAAAATACTGGATAATAAGTAATTATCAATGATTCTTAGTATGATATTTCAATAAGGGTATCAGTCTTCTTCGCAAATAATTGCTTTTCCACGATAAAATTTTTCATTCGGTCTGTTCTTTTTAACTAAACTGCTGAACTAGTGTAATAAGTTAGAGTGAGACGATTATATTTTTTATCTGACTCTAACTTATTGTACCAGTTCAGCAGTGCAGCTAAAAAGAATAAGCCAATTATCACAGGCGATTTGTAATTTCGGTACACACAACACCACATTTCAACGTGTAAAAAGTCACGGTGTGTAATTGGAACCGTTCCTCGGACACGACGCAGAGATCAGTGTGACGACACGGCTGTCGCGGATCGTTTTAACCAGGAAATCGTACTCGCCTTACAGGATACCGATGTGTCAATATTGACACATTTCTTACGAAATACGAGACAGAAACGGGCTCTTGCCGGTCCTGTGTCTTTGATGCCATGGATGTCATGGAAATATTAAAAAGATCCCATGCAACACGGATTATCCTAGTGAATATTCCTTTCTTGTAGTTTTTAAATAACTCACTAAGCAAAAATCACTGATAGAATATATATAGTTTTTAATGTTATATATACACACATGTTATATATACACACATAAATATAGAAAAATATTATTCTAAAAAAAGCGTTTATTCAGTTAAATTTGCAAGGATTTAAAATATGTTTTGAATAAATTTGATGCTTATGATGAACTTACAATAATTTTATAGATATATAAACTTATAAAATATTTAAAACCAATAACATTTACTTTACATTTGCTGTATATTTTTTTCTATATACAGGATGTTTTAAATTTTAAATTTTAAAATATGCACTCTGATAATTCTTCAGCCAAGCATATTCAGCAAAAATGTTTCAGACAAAAGTTATATAACACAAACACAGGACATAACTGTGATATATCACAGGAGTAACATGTAATATAACTGCTGTTATACGTTATTAATATTGAGGTTACTTAATTTCCTTTATAACTGCGATATAACTATGTTATAAAATATGTTATTATTATGTTATTATGTTATTTACTGGTTAAGTTACATCAACAATATAACAGCAACATAACTTTAATATAACATGTTATATAAGAAGTCTAATGTTTGCATTACATTTCAGTTGTGCAATATTTCTATACACAAATGTGAAATTATATTTTAGATGTTTCTCGTATATAAAATGTGATATTTTAATATATGCAAGGATCATTATCACGATATTGTAAAACTAGAGTTCTTACAAAAAGAGTCTAATCATAACTTTACTTTGTCAAAGTATTGTGAGAAAGAAAGAAGGAATATTCTCTCTCTTTTGCGAGCACGTTGTAAGTTAAAATTTGATTACAGATACAACGTTGTATCAATATTAATCGCATTGTGATTGCCGTGTCAAACATTTACCAACAAATATGTCATAACATTTTTTGAACGATATAAGAGTATATTGTAAATATTATCTACCAAGATATCGTTACGGCGCATCGGCATCACCAGTTCCCAGACGATCGTTGAAGTTAAGCATTGAACAACATGATCTAAAAATGGATGACCTGACATAGGATCGAAACCACGCGAGTTTCACGAATAATTGAAATAATACGCAATATGAATGTCAATTTTTTTTTATTATTTAGACAAAATAATCATACATCATCACTTATCTGAACCATACTAATGAATAAATCATTGGAATTTAACAAAAAATATATGTGTTAATTCGCTAACGAATAACATATAATTCTTATATAACTTTTTAGTGACATGTTACTTTTATGTTATATGTTACGTTATATAACTGCAACACGTGTGAGTAGGAAATTACAACGAACGTCTATATAACTTACTATATACATGTTATATTGCATGTTACATTCCGTTTCATTACGGCAATGTAACTGTTATATATCTGTATTTGCTAGGATGATTCGTATATAAAATGTGATATTTATTTTATTCATTTTATGATAGAGAACATAAAAAAGTATCATTGGTTTGACCTTGCGTGGCGCCGCCAACGTCAGGTCCAAGTCAACTTTGCTTTTTTAAATAGAAATATACATTTTTTTTTTTTACGGAATTTTATTCTACGTAAAGAAACAAACAACTTTTGTTTAAAAATATTTTTTATACGATCTCTATTTTTTAAGATATTTACGGAAATATTTACAAAATTATTGGTTTCAATAATTTTTTACTCGAATTCCATCAATTTTATTGAAAAATAGCAAGAGATAAAAATTTTCTATTTTCTTCTCATAGAGCTCCGAAAATTTTTTCAAAAGTTTCTAATTAACTTTTTTGTACTGTATTTTTTTGCATTTTCTTGAAGTACTAAAAAGTTAATTAAAAAATTCTGAAAAAATTCTCAGAACTCCACGAGAAAAAAATAAGCAATTTTTATGTTTTGCTATTTTTCGGTAAATTTGATAAAATTCAAATAAAAACTTATTAAAACCAATAATTTTATAGATATTTCCATAAATATCTTAGAAAATAAAGATTGTATAAAAAATATTTTCAAACAAAAATTGTTTATTTCTTTACGTAGAATAAAATTCCGTAATAAAAAATATATATTTCTATTTAAAAAAGCAAAATTTATTTTGACCTGACGTTAGCGGCGCCACGTAAGGTCAAATCAATAGTACCTTCTTATGTCCTCCTTATCAAACCATATAACTTTTGTCTAAAACATTTTTGCTAAATATGCTTTGCTGAAGAATTATCAGGGTACATTTTTTAAAATGGGGCACCCTATATATATGAACAGCATTACGAATAATCGGTATCTTCAATATTTTTAAAACATTTATGCAGTATTCAAAAAGTAATTATAATTTTAATATTGAAGACGATATCATAATATTATATACGGTTGTATTTGGCTTTATAATATATAAATATATTATATATAATATATAATATATTTGGCTTTATAGTATATAATGTTATGATATCGTTTTCAATATTTTAATATTGAAGACGATATCATAACATTATATACGATTGTATTTGGCTTTTTATGTTCTATAACTTTCGTTATAACAAAAATAAAAAAATTCGCAATGTTTAAGAGAAGAAGGGGGGTATTATAAATTTTTAATTTTTATAAAATTGAAATATACCCTCGTGAAGAGTATAAAATACCACACAACTTTTGTATAAAACATTTTTTTATATACCTCATAGTTTAGCAGATATTCGTCAAAAATTATAAAAGCTACTATTTTTTAGGGATGGTTTCACCTCCTAAACCTTTTCTGAAGCAGATAAAAAAAATATGGGTCTCTTATTTTTTGATGCTCTACAACATATCCAAGGCCTATCAAAATCGATGAGGGTCACCTCCGATGATTTACTTGTGAATTAAATTAAAAACTGATTTATTAAAAATTAACTAAGTTAAGTTTGAAATTATTAGTTTCCAAATTTCTATTTTAACTGATTCAGTAAAGTTATTTTACTCAACTCTGCACATATTGATTAATACATATATTACATAAGTTTCAATATCTCTTAGTTGTATATACTCATTAGTACCTATAGCCCTCGTTTTTTAATCTGATTATGCAAATTATGTAAATTAAACGCTGCGAGTTTAATCAATACAAAACTGTCTTTCTGATTCTCGTTATTCATTAGATCTTTTGTTCACTAAATCGATTTCCTGTTTCCCAGAGAATATTCTTTCGCAGTTGCTACAACGACGTCGATGCTATCCAAGTTACAATCGTTCGCACAACAGCAATTGTTCAACTGGAACAATAAAAGCGTTCAACGAGATGTATTGCGACGCGTTGTAAATAATTATCACGTTTCAACTTATTCAAACAAAATTACACACACGTGACCGCGCATGTGTGCGTGATTAATATATTTATTCATGTTAATGATGAAGATACGCCTATATATACAGCGCGTTACAATTTAAATTGGGAAAAAACTTTATATTTTTAAGTAATAAAGTTTTTGAGATAATATTCCGTCCCTCCTCCCTAATAAACAAAGAGCATTAAAAATCAATATCTTAGTTATTGACATTATATTTTGAACATATTTCTGCTTAATATTTCAAAAATATTTCAAAGATATTATCGGTTATAATTACTTTTTGAATATTGCATAAATGTTTTAAAAATATTAAAGATGCCGATTATTCGTAATGATGTTCATATATACAAGGGGGCCCTATTTTAAAAGATGTATCCTGATAATTCTTCAGCGAAGCATATTTAGCAAAAATGTTTCAGACAAAAGTTATATGGTTCGATAAGGAGGACATAAGAAAGTACTATTGGTTTGACCTTACATGGCGCCACTAACGTCAGGTCAAAATAAATTTTGCTTTTTTAAATAGAAATATATATTTTTTATTACGGAATTTTATTCTACGTAAAGAAATAAACAACTTTTGTTTGAAAATATTTTTTATACAATCTTTATTTTCTAAGATATTTACGGAAATATATATAAAATTATTAGTTTTAATAAGTTTTTATTTGAATTCTATCAAATTTACCGAAAAATAGCAAGACATAAAAATTGTTTATTTTTTCTCGTTGAGTTCTGAGAATTTTTTAAGAATTTTTTAATTAACTTTTTAGTACTTCAAGAAAATGCAAGAAAATACAGTACTGAAAAGTTAATTAAAAACTTTTGAAAAACGCATTAGAAGTTAATGGTATATGCGCTGCGCTGTAAGCAGGTATCGCATTATTTTGTTTCTTCATATTTTCTTACACTGTACTAAACAACTTCCTCTTGTGCATATTTTCGCATAATACTGTTGTGAGCGCATCGTGGTGTCATATGCACGTCGCTTCTGGGATCCGCGGCTCGCGAGTCAGGATGCGTGGTAACGGTCGCTCAGCTGTTTGGTGACAGCTGTGACAGGAGTCTCTCGACGGCCTTCAAACCGAGCGGATGTTTTGGCAAAAGAGAGAGAAGCTTTTCCGACGCATTTCCTTTTTGCTCAAAGAATAAAGGTTATTTCTTATTCCAAGCTGTTGAAGTTCTTTCCCCGCGCTCGCGAGTATAACATTTTGGGGGCTCGTCCGGGATTTGAACGTCAGGAAAGCTTGTAAAGCGCTTGAGTCGATCGCATGTATTTTTTTTTTCGTGTGTGGTGAAAAGAAATAAAAGGGAATGACGTTGGCAGACTTCGATGAGGACTCGAAGTCAGGCGGCAGCTTTGATGTCGGCTTCCGGGGAAGGGGATTTGCATTTTCCGGAACCGGAGGGGATACAGGAGTTGGGGCCTCTTTCAAGGGAAGCTGAGCGAGATCTTCGGATCTTGTTGCGCGAGTTCGGTGAAATACGAGAGGAGCGGACGCGGATGCGAAAAGAATTTGCTGAAATGCTTCGTCGGTGCGATGAGGAGTTTGAGCGTCGCCGCTATTTCCAGCTAAGTCCCTCCAATAATATTTCAAATCGGGAAGAGAGGGTGAATGCCGTTTCTACAGATGTGAATGTTTCGTGTGTAGAATTGGGTTTTAAATTAAAGTTGGATATCTATGATGATTCAGTTCCCTTACGAGAGTATTTGTCTCAGTTCGATTTATTTGCATGCGCGAATCATTAGAATGAAGTATCTAAGACTGTTGCGCTCGCTTCAAATTTAAGGGAAAGAGCGTGTTCAATTTTGGAGTCGATGGAGAATTTAGAAAATTTTAGTTTTGAGCTAAAATCAAAACTAGAATTACGTTTTGGGGAGGGCGTGTCGTAAAATTTCTATGTTCTTTTTACAAATCAGAAACAAAAACTTGGGGAAGATTATGCTTCTCTTGGGTTAGAACTTGAAAGATTAGCACGTTCAGCGTTTCCTAAATGTCCTTTTTCGGTTCGGGATAAAATTTTCTGTGCACAATTTATTTCGGCAATTTCTGATAATGTTAAGAAAACTTTACAATTGGAAGGGGTTACTTCTTTGGTTGTGGCGATTAAAAGGGCTAGAGCTATTAAAGTAATTCAAGAGGGAAATTTAAATGATTTTGGGAAAAGGAATTTTGTAAAAATTTTGAATATTCTGAAAATTTTAAACAGTTTCCTTTTGGTTAGAGAGAATTTATTTATAAAAATGATGGAAAAGCAAGAATCAATAGAGAACAAAATTTTAGACTTAATTCAAGTAATAAACGAAATTTAGATAATTTTTCAAAAGAGTGTTGGCAATGTGGAAAGTTGAGACATTTTCGGGCTGAATGTCCATCATTAGGATTGAAAAGTCAAAAAAGTTAGGTTTTGCCGAATGGAACGGGGGCGGTTCGACAACGAAATGTTACTCCCAATTAATTTTAAATCAGGTTGTACTAATAAGAATGTTTTTAATTTTAGAGGAATGCTTGATAATAAGCATTGTAATTTTAAAATCGATACTGGCTCAGATATTTCTTTAGTAAGTAGTAAGTTTATTAAAGCTACAAAAGTAGTTTTTTCTGTTGAAAACAATCGTTTGATTTATCCTACTGGAGAAATGATTCCGGTTCGACATCAAGCAAGTATGAAAGTAGATTTAGGAAAATTTTCGGTAGAATTATATATGTTTGTTGTTGATATGGAGGAAGACTGTTTATTAGGAAATGATTTCTTATCGTTTACAGAATTAGAATCTTGTCTTCATGCAATTTTGGGTTTATCTCAATCAGATAATGATAGAAATGACTTTGTATGTGCCCGTATTGGAGATCCCTTATAGAAATATCATACTAAGAATCATTGATAATTACTTATTTTCAGTATTAAAAATACTGGATAATAAGTAATTATCAATGATTCTTACAAGTAACACTAGGGAAGTGATAATCACCGATTTTCCTGAAACTGCGCATACAAGTAGTTCCTCAAAAACTATTAGACATGTATTTTATTGTTTTTCCCCAAAAACGAATTTTGGGGTAGAAATCGCTCCTACAAATTTTGGTGGGGGAGTAAGAGGTACTTTACAAACTGTTTATAGGATTCGTATGAAATTTGGTATCTAGGGCTTTTTGGCCTCGCTGATTTCGAATTTGAAGTCAGTTTTTGAAAATTCAAAATGGCGGATCCAATATGGCGGGCGGACGGATTTTCATTTTTTTTAAGGATTTCTATGAAACATGGTATCTAGGGGTTCTTGGCCTTACTGATTACGAATCTAAAGTCAGTTTTCGAAAATTCAAAATGGCGGATCCAATATAGCGGACGGATTTTAATTTTATTAAGGATTTCTTTGAAATATAGTATGTAGGAGTTTTTGGCCTCGCTGATTACGAATCTGAAGTCAGTTTTTGAAAATTCAAAAGGGCGGATCCAATATGGCGAACAGATTTTTAAACAGAACTAGATTTTTATGAAACTTGGAATTTTCGATCTTCTTCAGTCGCTGAATAAAAATCAGAAATTCTTCTTTAAATTACATTCAACGTTACTCATTGTCAGGAAGAACTTCTGCCGTGGACTCCTTTGTAATAAGAGAAAAATAATTTTTGGGTTTATCGACATTTTCGAAAATATTGGTTTTCCCTTTTGAAGATTGAGTGCGTCAGTTATACATTAAACTTACCTGGTATTGAATTTTAAAAAGCTCTTGATATTCTATGAATGAAAGAAAATTAAAAC